>NC_085862.1:50230179-50397679 GCF_034702125.1 Engraulis encrasicolus | reverse complement strand
TTAGATGTAGGTACGTTATGCCATCATAATGGGTACTAGATGTGGTTATGTTACCATGCAGGATGTTGGTACAGGTGGGTTCTGGATGTTCCTGTATGTGGTAGGCCCAACCACAAGTACCCTGTATGTGGTATGTGTTCACCAAGGATGTGGACATGTAGTCGGTATGGGCACACCACATGTGGGTATGGGCACGCCATGTGAGATATCTAGCTTGAACAGCCATACATTCTCTTTGCAATTCATGATTATCTACTAACCCCAACTCCGATGAAGTTGGGACGTTTGGTAAACAGTGAATAAAATCAAAATGCTATCATTTTCAAAACCCTCAATCTATTCATTAGATGGAGAATAGTGAAAAGACAACATATTAAGTGTTAAAACCGAGAAAAAATATTGTTTTGGGGGACATATGTACTCATTTCTAATTTGAGAAATCCAACACGTCTCAAAAGAGTTGGGACGGGGACAATAAATGGCAGCAAATGTCGAGGAAGACTAAAAACAAAACAAAAGACAACACTTAACAGTTAAATACATTAACCGATGAGATGATTTTATATAAAAAACAGTGTTAATTCCTATCTTGGACATGATTTCACCAGCTTAAATGGTGGGTGTATTCCTTGTCATGTTTTGCAATGTTTTCCTTTCTGTAGTGCTTACAGTGTGACAGGTCTTGACCAAAAACCCACCATTTTATCACATGCTGGTCCTTATGATGGAGACAAACTGTTAAAACATAGTAGAGAATGCAATTTGACCTTACTATGTGGCAGTAATCGAAGATCTCCCTTCAAAATATAATGCATGAGTGGCTTTTCATGCTGTTTAAAACCCATTTATACCATTCAGCACTGTATTTAACTCTACAGATGAGTGAGAACATCTTAACCAATGCACTACTGCATCCGCATGCCATCATGGAGGCTGACTTTTGAAGTTAGCACTAACACAAGTTGGATGGTCCATTTTCACTGTAGCACAGGATGTGCAATGCTCTATTATTGTCAAAAAGAATGGACTTCTACATCTTCTGCTGACTTCTGTAAGCAAAGGACAGTTTCCCATGTCTTCTGGGTCTATTTCAAGTGAGCTCAGGTGCTTAGGAGAATGTTAAACCCCTGTGTCATTTTCATGCATTAAGCATTCTTAATATGGTCAATTTTCAATAGCTCTAGCACTCCAGGAATTAGAGTGAGACTACATCCAATATATATTTCATGATGTCATGAACCTATACAATGATTTTATTAACAAAAATATGTCTTATATACACTCAATCGTGGTAAATCAAAGGGAATTCAAAAATGTATGTAATAACTATGGTAATTATTCCCTTTGCATCTTTAATTCTGAGTGACTCAGCCTCTCTGTGATGATCTTATACCTGGACACCTATATTGTCCGTCAGTACAATTCATTTTGAAATGTTCTTCTTTGTTGTTTTATCTTATTTGGATGTTTACTAAATTTCAATGATCCCCGTCCCAACTCTTTTGAGACGTGTTGGATTTATCACATTAGAAATGAGTACATATGTCCCCCAAAACAATATTTTTCTCGGTTTTAACACTTAATATGTTGTCTTTTCACTATTCTCCATCTAATGAATAGATTGAATGTTTTGAAAATGATAGCATTTTGGTTTTATTCACTGTTTACCAAACGTCCCAACTTCATCGGAGTTGGGGTTTGTATTTTACCTTATATTACTAAATACTTTGCCAATTAGGAATCAGCTGCTTCAGTACAATTACTAGAACAAATGCTGTATGTGGTGGTTCTTAAAACTTTCAAAACCATCTTGGCATCTGGGGTCTATCTCAGGTCAGGGTTCCTCTGCACGAGGGCAGCATAAAGAATGACTCTTTGGCTATGGAATGTGTTTTTCTGTGTGCATGTGCCTGGTTTGTGTGGAGGAATTAATATATAGCTAATACTTCAAAATGGAACAGTCGACAAAGAACATGGAGTGCTTGGAACATTAGGAGTATCAATTTCATCTATTAAAAGACAATGTGCGTGTGCTTGTGTGTGCCTGTGCACACGTGCGCATGTAAAAAAGGGTTTTAAAATGGCAATGAAGTCTAAATAGCCTTTTTCATTAGTTGTGCTTGGTTAACAACATAATATTGGCACTCACATATTCACATTTTTCGTGTTTAATTCATTTTGTGTGTTGATTTCTCCCCAAGGCGACGCTTAATTAAGATCAGTCGTGTGTACCAGCAGACCATCAATCAGTGATGAAATTTCATGTTTGGGAACGTGATTTGGTGGAATATACACAGAGTTACAAGACCAGTTTATTTGCCGAGTTTCAACACGCAACTGCAAACGAAACAATTGAAGTTTTAAAAGTTACTGTGTTAAGACAAGACAACTGTTTGTACATAAGTTGTATAAAATTGTAACTGGAATGGCAATGACCAAGTCACAATGTGTTATTCGAGACTCGTTGAAGTACTTTGGTAGTAAAGTACTATGATAGTAAAATCTTTTCAATGACTATTACAGCATTCCAATGGTGGAACAGTGGTTATTATGAGGCCAATTTTAGGGTAATGAGCAATTATGTGACCTGGCAGCAACCAATCTGTTTAATTCGATAATTTAGTCATGTATTTATGCAGTTTTGATAGGCTACTTTAGAGATTTGGTGCAATGTTACTTATTGCTCCATTATCTGTGGTGCCTGTGCACATACGTACGTAAGTCGCAAATGTGTTTCACTTTAATGTTTGTCCTATCCCGTACACAGTTTTGATTCCATTGTATGTCCAGTTAGTATATGACATATACTGACAATACTTTTTTGAGATCCACCTAAGTCCAACAATGACGAGATAAAGATATTTCAATATCATGCAAAGAGAGAAAAAAAATACTGTATATAGACGTACTATGTATATATGTATATATGTATGTATATAGTATATTGACAGAGCTTCAGCCAGTTTGGCTACACCTTCACTTTGGTTGAGAATATACTATGATACTTATCGCACAAGAATGACTATAAGAACATAAAGTGAGACAGCAGGGGCATTGTGTTTGACACAGTAAGTCTGCTTTCTTTAAGTTACATGTTTTTAGTCTTTAAAGTACACGTATGCCTGTGCACGTGGGCGTTTGCGTGCATACGTGTGTGTGTGTTTTTAGACGACGGACTCAGGTGCAGGTGCACTATGACATGCGGGTGAACCGTGTGGGTGATATGGGTGACCAGCTGACCGTAGTGTGTGTGTGTGTGTGTGTGTGTGTGTGTGTGTGTGTGTGTGTGTGTGTGTGTGTGTGTGTGTGTGTGTGCGTGTGTATTTGTGCGTGTGTGTGTGTAGTGGTTACAGCCCCCACTCCTCCACCCCCTAAGTGTGCTTACTGTATTCTGTGCGTGGGTGCCTGCGTGCGTGCGTGTGTGCGTGCATGTGTGTGTGCAGAGACTAGACGTCACTACAGAGCCCCCCTTCCTGACATCCAGGTGAACTGGATCTGGGTGACCAACTGACTGTACTGTGTGCGTGTGTGTGTGTGTGTATGTGTGTGTGTGTGTGTGTGTATGTGTGTGTGTGTGTGTGTGTGTGTGTGTGTGTGTGTGTGTGTGTGTGTGTGTGTGTGTGTGTGTGTGTGTGTGTGTGTGTGTGTGTGTGTGTGTGTAGTGACGACGGACCCCCCTCCTGACGTGCAGGTGAACCGTGTGGGGGACCTGGGGGATCAGCTGACGGTGCGGTGGAGGAGCCCTCCCGCCCTCAGAGACTTCCTGTTCCGCGCTAAATACCAGATACGCTACCGACTGGAGGACAGCGCAAACTGGAAGGTACATGCACAGTATATACACATTTTTGTTGGGATCCCCTTTTGGACCTAAGTATATTTTCATGACCCCCCAACCCCCCTCACCCCATTTCCAAACGCAAATATTTTTGCTAAGCTTAACATACAGTATATTATTTATTATCCACTGCGAATATTGAATATTGTGAATATTGTTACTAACAATGTATGGAAAGGTTATAAAAGCACATGTTCAAGGTTTTATACAAAAAGTCCCTTCTGACTGTGACCCCCCTGCCAGACCCCCCCTGCCCCCTCCAAGACTTGCTTCCGATCCCCAGTTTGGTAACCACTGGTGTTCCACGTGTATTTCTCATTTCGGGCAGTGCATACTTCTGTGTGTGTCATTCCGTCTCCAGGTGGTGGAGAATGTGGGTAACCAGACCTCGTGCCGCCTGGCGGGGCTGAGGCCGGGCACGGTGTACTTCGTCCAGGTGCGCTGCAACCCCGTGGGCATCTACGGCTCCAGGAAGCCCGGCATATGGAGCCAGTGGAGCCCGCCTATGGCAGCCTCGACACCCCAGAGCGGTAAGGCAGATAGCTGTGTGTGTGTGTGTGTGTGTGTGTGTGTGTGTGTGTGTGTGTGTGTGTGTGTGTGTGTGTGTGTGTGTGTGTGTGTGTGTGTGTGTGTGTGTGTGTGTGTGTGTGAGAGAGAGACAGACAGAGAGAGAGAGAGAGAGAGAGAGAGAGAGAGAGAGAGAGAGAGAGAGAGAGAGCAGCCTGTTCATGGCACCTTCCATCCTCCAAAGTTGTAGGTAACTAACAATAATGACCATAGTGCATCATACCTAATGATCATACACGCAGTGCAACATACAAACCCCAACTCTGGTGAAGTTGGGACGTTTGGTAAACTGTGGATAAAATCCAAATGCTATCATTTTCAAAACATTCAATCAATTCATTAGATGGAGAATAGTGAGAAGACAACATATTAAGTGTTAAAACCGAAAAAAAAAAATATTGTTTTGGGGGACATATGTACTCATTTCTAATTTGAAAACTGCAACATGTCTCAAATAAGTTGGGACAGGGATCAGTGAAATGTAATTAACATCCAAATAAGACAAAACAACAAAGAAGAACATTTCAAAATGAATTGTACGGATGGACAATATCAGGATCCAGGTATAAGACCATCACAGAGAGGCTGAGTCACTCAGAATTTAAGATGCAGAGGGAATAATTACCATAGTTATTACATACATTTTTGGAAACCCTTTGATTTGCCATGATATAGCGTATATAAACCACATTTTTGGCATTAAAATCATTGTATAGGTTCATGACATGAAATATATATTGGCTGTAGTCTCACTCTAGCTCTCCAAGAATTACAGCTATTGAAAATTGACCATATTAAGAATGCTTCATGTGTGCAAATGATAGAGGGGTTTAACATTCTCCTATGCACCCAAGCTCACTTGAAATAGACCCAGAAGACATGGGAAACTGTCCTTTGCTTACAGAAGTCAGCAGAAGTTGCAGAAGTCAATTCTTTTTGAAAATAATAGAGTCTTGCACATCCTGTGCGACAGTGAAAATGGACCACGTAACTTGTGTTAGTGCTAAATTCAAAAGTCAACATCCATGATGGCATGGGGATTTAGTAGTGTATTGGTTAAGTTGTTCTCACTCACCTGTAGAGTTAAATACAGCGTTGAATTATATAAATGGGTTCTAAACAGCATGAAAAGCCACTCATGCATTATATTTTGAAGGAAGACCTTCTGTCAAATAGTAAGGACAAATTGCATTCTCTACTATGTTTCAACAGTTTAACTCCATCGTAAGGACCAGCAGATTATAAAATGGCTGGCTTTTGGTCAAGACATGTCCCAGATAGGAATTAACACTGTTTTTTATATAAAATCATCTCATCGGTTAATGTATTTAACTGTTAAGCGTTGTCTTTTGTTTTGTTTTCAGTCTTCCTTTACCTTTGCTGCCTTTTTTGTCCCCGTCCCAACTCTTTTGAGACCTGTTGTTTTTACATATTCATGAATATCCCCCAAAACAATAATATTGGTCAGTTTTGATGACTGATATGTTTTCTTTGTGCCCTTCTCCATCTAATATAAGAATCAGACGTTTTGAAAATGGCAGTATTTTGTTATTATTCACAATTTACCTTGTGTCCCAACTTCTATGGAGATCGGGTTTGTACTTTCATAATGAGTGGCAGCCTCGACGCCCCAGAGCGGTAGGCAGATACTGTAGCTGTGTGTGTGTGTGTGTGTGTGTGTGTGTGTGTGTGTGTGTGTGTGTGTGTGTGTGTGTGTGTGTGTGTGTGTGTGTGTGTGTGTGTGTGTGTGTGTGTGTGTGTGTGTGTGTGTGTGTGTGTGTGTGTTGGTCTGTGTTTGTGACTGCAGCCTGCTCATGGCAGCTTCCATCTTTCCAAAGTGGTAGGTAACTAACAATAATGACCATAGTGCATCATCAGAACATGCTCCCATAATGAGTGGACTAAAACACCACGATCTCATAACAACCAAGCTCACTCCTCCAAAACTGGATCATAGTTCATATCACTGTATGAAACAAGAGCAATAAGCGATTGCAAATCCTTGACCCCTGTCCAGTGATGCACATGATATTGTCTTTGATGCTACCCAGGCGACACAAAGCACTGCGGGTGGACACACAAACAGTCAAATAAACAGAGTCAAGCAAACAGACAGGGTCATTGTTGCAATAACTGACCCAACTGCCTTCGGGGTGTCAGGTAAAAAGGGTAATGAATACTGTTAGGGCCACTCACAGCTTTGACGAAGCCTGAGAGAAAAAAATATCAGAAAGCCCCACTGCTCCCTCAATACATACTACCTATGTAATGGGGTCCCAACTTTTGGAAGAAGCGTTCTCCTAGACAACAGCAGCAGACTGTGTTTTAGGATGAAGCTGTGTATCAAAGTTCAAAGTTCAAAAGTTCAAAGTACTTTATTTGCCATTTGTGCATAAACTAGTAGGCTAGTCCAAGCACATAGGAACTCTTGTGCAGGCCCTCTGAGTCAATAAATAGAATTAAATAGAAAAATACATTAAAAAGTGATAAAAATCAAAGAGATCAAAAGTATAATAAAAAAGGTGTCAAATGTTCTTCTTTGCCAACAGCCTCACTGTTGCTGGGAAGAAACTGTTGAAAAACCTTGCTTTTCTGGTAGGAATGCTGTCCGCTCTACTGTGTCTCAGTTTGTATATGCAGTTCTTGTGTTTGAGCAGAGAGTTAGCTGGATGGAGTGGGTCTTTAATGATTCTCTCTGCTCTCCTATGGCTGCGCTGTACATATATGGAGTCCATGGAGGGAAGTGCTGTGCCTATAATCCTCTCCGCAGTCTTGATTATTCGTTGCAAAGACTTCCTTTCAGCCTGAGTGATGTTGCCATACCAGACAGTGATGCCTGTTGTGAGGATGCTCTCTACAAGTCCTCTGTAGGCCTGGGTAAGAGGGCGGTAATTCAGTCCAGCCTTCCTAAGCATCCTAATAAAGTACAGCCTTTGCTGGGCTTTTTTCACGATGGATGTGGTGTTCAGACTCCAGCTCAGGTTTGATGTTACTTGCATGCCTAGGAATTTATGACTTTCAGTCCTCACCACCTCTGTCCCTTTAATGTGCAGAGGCTGTAGGGGAGGAGGATGTTTTCTGAAGTCCACTATAATTTCCCTCGTCTTGTCTGTGTTGAGGATGAGGTCGTTTGTCTCCCCATAGTCAATGATGTAGTTCACAACAGACCTGTATCCTGACTCGTCCCCTTCTTTGATGAGCCCCAGGATGGTAGT
This sequence comes from Engraulis encrasicolus, assembly GCF_034702125.1. NCBI lineage: Eukaryota > Metazoa > Chordata > Actinopteri > Clupeiformes > Engraulidae > Engraulis > Engraulis encrasicolus. The sequence continues at coordinate 50,390,062 of NC_085862.1, read as the reverse complement.
GTCATCAGCATATTTGATGATGATGGTGTTGTCATGGCTTGAGAGAAGGTCATGGGTATACAGTGTGAAGAGTTTAGGACTGAGGCAGCATCCTTGTGGAGATCCCGTACTGACTGTGAGCTCAGAGGACACCCGCCCCCCCATTCTCACCACCTGTGGTCTCTCTATAAGGAAGTCCAGAATCCAGTTACAGGTGTGAGTTGGGAGGCCAAGGTCTGTCAGTTTCTCAATCAGCCTGCCTGGGTGGATGGTATTGAAGGCAGAACTGTAGTCCAGGAAAAGCATTCTGACATATGCTCCGCTACTCTCCAGGTGCTCCAGTGTGTGGTGTAAGGCTATTGCTACTGCATCATCCACTGATCGGTTGGGACGGTAGGCAAACTGAAAGGGGTCAGTAGTGTCCTGGACTGTATAATTTATATGGGCTAAGACCAGTTTTTTCAAGGCACTTCATGGCGACTGATGTAAGTGCCACAGGCCTGAAGTCATTAAGAGTTTTTGTGTCTGGTCTTTTTGGAACTGGTATAATAGTTGATTTTTTAAAAACATGTGGGACAACTGCTTGAGATAAAGATGAATTAAAAATGTCTGTATACACACCAGCCAGTGTATGTGTATATGCGTAGACTAGAGCATGTTTTTGTGTGATTGTGTGCACATTTGTGTGGCTCTCTCTGTCTGTCTGCCAGTGTGTGTGTGTTTCGGGGTGCATCTGAACTTTCCTCACCCTGTTGAATATTTCATGTATTGCATCGTACAGAAGCTAAGGGAGTGGGGGAGTGGGGTGGGGTGGGTTAGTGGGGGAGGGGGGGTCGTCTGTCGCTGACCTTACAGCCCCACGAATACTCATGTCTTCATAAGCGACCACAAATGTTCCTGATTTCCTCAGTGTCGGCTGCACCCGAGATAAACCTTCAAGATTTGAACCGTATGCAGTGCAACCGGAGAACAACAAAAGCCTATGATCAAAGACGGGCGAGATAGCCATCTTTCATTAGTGTCGTTAAAGGGCGCCATTAACAACGAGCGGCAGTCTCTTACGGGGGACATGTCGATGTGTCTTAAAGATAGTGTCCCCTCCAACAATCCAATCTTTATTTTTGAAGAGCCAGTCAATCAAGTTCATAATCAAACCTCTATTACATTAATGCTGAATGGAAACAGATTTGAGAGGCATACAGAGAGAGAGAGAGAGAGAGAGCGAGAGCGAGAGAGAGAGAGAGAGAGAGAGAGAGAGCGAGAGCGAGAGAGCATCATGGAATATAGTGTGGGGTTGATGTTCCTTTCAATTCAGTAATTTTTGGTTTAAAAAGCTGGTATGTGTTCTCTATATAGATAGGAAACTTTGTTTCCCGCTTTCCTTTTTTTTTCCTTTTCCCTCCTACGTCTCTCACCCCCACCCCTCCCTTACCACACACCCATCCACCCCATCATCTTGGTAATGAAATGGAGCAGTGGCGGTACACACTGGGCCCCAGGGCAAAACACTGATAGGGCCCCACCCATACATCCTGTCAAGATCACAATAGTGCCCCCACCACCAATATGGGATGGCCCTGGGCCTGGGGCACATGCCCTGCTGCCCTATAGCCCTATACGTTGCTCCGCCTCTGAGGTGAGATGGAGCATTGCCACTGCTGGCTTTGAGAGGTTGCCCAGGCCAGCAGTGTGTAGGCTGAACTGAGCCAGGCTCCAGGCCCCAGCCCTCTGCTCTGCGGTCTGCCTGTCAGGTCCTCCACAACCTCCAATGTACTGCACTGTACTCGATGCCAGACCACAGCTCCAGTCTCTCCCTCTTTCTCTCTCTCTGTTCCTTTGTTGTCCCGCTCGGTTGCTCTGTGTCTTTCTTTTTTTCCTGTCATTGTTGCCTTGATCGCTGCGTCTTTGCATCTCTCTCTTTCCCATTATATGACGGTCATTGTGTGTGTGTGTGTGTGTGTGTGTGTGTGTGTGTGTGTGTGTGTTCGCTACATCTCTGTCTCTTTGTCTCTTCCATTACACGACTGTCGTTGTGGACCTACAACTCATTGTGGCCCAGAACTTGTACAATTGTGTGTGTGTTTGTGTGCATGCACTGTACTTATGTGTGTGTGGGTGTGTGTGTGTGGGTGTGTGTGCATGCATGCACTGTAATTACGTGTGTGTGTGTGTGTGTGTGTGTGTGTGTGTGTGTGTGTGTGTGTGTGTGTGTGTGTGTGTGTGTGTGTGTGTGTGTGTGTGTGTGTGTGTGTGTGTGTGTGTGTGCGCGCGTGCGCGTGCGCATGCACTGTACTTATGTGTGTGTGTATGTGTGGTTTATTCTTTCATTCTTCTCATCAGAGTCTTTCAGATTACTGTACACGACTGTTATTGTGGCCTTCTGCTCAATGTGGACTCGTGTCTGCACCCCACCCCTCCCCCTCTTCTTGCCACCGCAAACCTCAGGGGTACATGGGGATGTCCCCCATACAACAAACAATAAACAAACAACAGCAGACTTGGAAAAGTACAGAAAAGAACAACAACATTTTAGAAAAGTTTTTGTGATCCAATAAAATACAGGTGATAGTGGGCGCTGTGGCACAGCGAGCTAAGCCCCCCCACATTTGGGTTGGCATACCCATGGCCCTGGGGACCCCGGTTTGAGTCCGGATGGGGTCATTTTCCAGCCCTACCCCATATCTCTCTCCTGCTCATTTCCAGTCTCCTCTCACACTGTCCTGCACTATCAGAAATAAAGGTACAGAACTCGTCGCTGTGGCAGTACCCTCAAGGGGGAGTACCCTTGCGTCACTTGGGTGGTACCTCCAAAAAGAGGTGACAGATGCACATTGGTCGACATTGCAAGAAACTAAACGCACCTCTTTTTTGGGGTACCAATCAAGCGACGCAATGGTACTCCCCTTGAGGGTACTGCCACAGCGACGTGTTCTGTACCTTTATTTCTGAGTGTGTCATAATAAAGGCCCAAAAAGCCCCAAAAACATTCTCATAAAAAAATATACTATAAAAAACATACATAATGGCATTATTTATTTCATTGTATTGCACTATATTTCTCACTCTGGTATCTTCTTCCCTTCTCCCTCCTGTGCTTCCTGCAGGTATGCAGATGGGGTCATGTGATGCCAAGTCGGGCGCCCAGACAGCGGCCATGCGTCGGGAGCTGAAGCAGTTCCTGGGGTGGGTACGCAAACACGCCTCTGGGTGCGGCAGCGTCAGCATCAAGCTCTATGACCAGTGGCGCGCATGGCTGCAGAAGTCACAGAAGACACGCAACCAGGTCGGTAAGCACATCTCCACTCTGTTTCCTGTTCATGTTTACTTGTTGTTTTTGATTGATTGTTATTGTTGTGCTTTTCCCAAGCATGGGATTGGGCGGTGGGTTGTATTCTACGTTTGTGAATAAGTGACTAACCCAGCTAAGTGCTGAACAGGGCTGGACTGGGTACCACAAACTGGCCTGGGCATTTATTGGCATAGACCAGCACTTGACCCCCCACACCCATGCTCCAATTATGATAGTTTCAGTCCACTGTACTTTTAAAGATGCACTGATGGGCCGCTCCATCTAAATTGTCTTCAAGGGGAAATTTGAAACAAACAAACAAACAAACAAACAAACAAACAAACAAAAAAGCATTGTCCCCTGAGAACTGTCGGTCTACCAGGAAAATGCCTTGTATGCCAGATTACCAGTGCAGCCCTGGTGCTGACTGCATTAACAGAGAACTCCTATGGACTCACATGAAGGGCATGTGAGACACGGACTCAACCCTCATTCTGAAACACCCCACAGGTATTGAAGAGGGTGCTTTAGTTAGAAAATATGAAAATGATGAACATATCATTTGAAGGTATGAAAATATCAGATGTGTCAATTCTGGGTTGAGAAATCGAAAACCATTCCACAATTTTGATCAAATCAGCTCTCAATCAGCTGATGGTAATGGGCCCTCAAGCAGCGGAAGTACTTACACATGCTAGAGTGTGTCAGGCGTTTTACTTTCTGAAAATGAGATTGACAGGTCTTATGAAAATCTATTAGCTTCGCATGAGAAAACACTTGAAATGTAACCACTCTGGCATAGGCTCCACCTTAAATGAGAATTTCATTGTAGTGTGAAGGGCACTGACATTGATTTGTGTTCCAAGTTGTTCTTGGCCTTTGGTGTACAACGAGAGAGACAGCTGTATTGCTATTTAGGCATACAGAACATGGTTAATACTTAATAGTGAAAGGCACTTTGGTCATTACTGATGCTTTTTTTTCTACAGTGATAGTTTTTTTTGTCTTTCGAAGAAGAATTTTTAAATGAACATTAAAGCATTATTTATGAAGCATGGGAATTGCTTAAATCAGCTCTTATTGTAAGTAGTCTCCCCCCATTTTGCCTTTAATTGGTCCCCCAAAACATAAAAACATTTTTTTGCGTTGCTTGCTATTTTTATGGCATTTTTTGTTTAAAAAAAGCAAAGATCGTCATGCTTGCTTAATTACCACTAAAAGCTCTGAAGGGGAGCAGAGAGGAGAGGGGCGGGGGCATGTAAAAACATAACTAACGACAGGCAGTAATGAGTTCTTCTGAAGGTTTGTTTATGGCGAAGGAAAAGAAGAGAGAGTCTGTAAAATGCTGCTTCCCGTCGTAAGTCAGACTAAATTATGACAGGCCGCCACATTGGAGCTGAATGTTTGGGACTCATCTCCCTCTCTCCCTCCCTGCATGTCTGCCTGCCTTTCTATCTGTCTGTCTGTTTGTCTGTCTGCCTACATGCCTATCTTGGCTTCTATAACCTACATTGTTCCATTTCTGAGGCAAACCAACGCCATGCTGGCAAAAAAATGACCTTGCTGCACATTGAGGAAGTGTAGAGTTTCTGAACACCGTTAAATAAGCCTGGCATTGTGACTGTATTATGTTATGTCCATCACACACACACACACATCCACAAATGTATCACTATGATATGTGGTAGTGAATTTGACAATTGTGTGTAATACAATGTCATATTCAATAGTTTTGTTCTTCTTGCCTTCCATATTGAAGTGATTTAAATTTGTTACATGACAGGATCATTTTTGGAAGAATTTATGTCATTTTTATGTCAAACTAAATTACATTGCTGACCGGAGGAAAGCTGACTAACCCTGTACCGACACATTGTGTTGTCTTCTAAAATTAAAACGTCAGTGTTCCTGTGCAGAGGAATGTATGGCATTACAGGTAATATTGATGGGCTGCCAAATGCATGATGGTTCCTGGAAGAACATTCACAGTGTCTGCATCTTTGCTCTCTCTTCCAGATTCTGCAAGGTGATAAATCATAGTGCAGCGCTTGCGTGCAGCACACACGCACACACACACACACACACACACACACACACACACACACACACACACACACACACACACACACACACACACACACACACACACACACACACACACGATGGACTTACAGGGTATAAAAGATGCAGGAGGAGACTGGGATGCTCAAAAGTGTGAGGTGATGAAATGTGGGCTCAGATGGTTCTGCCTCTATAGACTGTCTGGAGGTCTGGACCAAAGGGAGCCGGAAGACCACACACTCGCACAGCCTGCCTCCCACACATCACACACACACACACAGCTGAACTGAGTGGAGAGCTATGGCGAGATATTGAAAACCTGGACCTTGCAATGTAACTTCAGTGGAAGGGGTCTGACTGACTGTATTCTTCTGTTCTCCTGTTTGCAGAGACGTGGTGCGATCTCGCTTACACACGTGGATATTTTTTATAAAACAGATTAATTTTCTAACAGTTTTACACAACATTCAGATAAAAATGGCTGTAATGTCAAAACAAATGCCCATGGATAATGGAATCATTTGGCATGGGAGCTATGGCTCTGCCATGGACTGAACCAGCCAAACATGTTATTATGTACATTTTAGGTCTTAAATCTTAAGCAAAAACTCATTTAAAAAAAAAAAAATTGATTTAGTGAGTTAAAATTCTGTATATTTGAAAGTACCAAGAGGATGAAAAGTATGCATTTACAGAAATATCCCCGTATGTGTTAACAGGCTCTTGGTTGCTCTCAAATGCAAAGATTTGCACGTACAGTAACTATGGATGTTTAAACACAACATTGATGTATAAAGCTTTTTACTGTACAAATATTCAGCTTCAGCTTTGCTTGTAAGTACTTGCTTCATGTAAACTGAAACACAGACACACAAATGAAACCATGTTGACTTAATGCTGCTATGATGGTCCTCTTGTTACAGTGTAATTAGTCAGACGTCGGCTCTTCAAAGAATTTACCAGTTGAAAGAGTTTAGTTTTGTTTAGTCATGTATATTGCCTACTTAATGTTAGAAGACTTCTTAAAATATATTAAATACATTATTATTATACATGTTTTTGTATCTGATTTTCTATCTGCTCATTTGAAATGTTTGTATATAAAGAAGACATGGACCAAAATGTACTGAAGACAGTGTCTTTCATAATAAAAGTCTTTCCTTTCAACGTGTAACGTGGAACAAAAACATTTTCTATCATAAAATTGAAGGGCAGTGTTGGTCAGTAACTCACCATCCTAAACAAACAAAAATCAATCAAAAATAGGTCAACATTTACTAGCCACATCACTTTTGATCCTCTTTGTTGGCTGATAAAGACCCAGCTTTGCCGTCAGGCCTGAATGAAAGCAATCCACTACCTTTTTTTTAATATAAAATGATTTTAATTGGGAATCCATTGAAAAAAATCACTGCACTAACACCTGCGAGTGTTAACATCTGCATTGACAAGGAAGAAGGTATTTTAAAAAATCAAAAAGGAAAGCTCAATGTCAATATGCAGGTCGATATTTTTAGATTTTACTGCAGGTACAGAGACAGTAGTGCAGTGTCCATTTCCAGAGGTTAAGTGGGTAAGAGTGGCTGGCTGATGCACCCTAAGTGCAGATAATACAAAAATGCCAAGGTAAGAAAACACACACACACACACACACACACACACACACACACACACACACACACACACACACACACACACACACACACACACACACACACACACACACACACACACACACACACACCAATGTGTATGCATGTACACATCAATATGAGCAGCCTACTCAGCATGAGTCCTGGGGTCTCTTCAACAACCTCCTCCTCCTCCACCTCCTCCTCCCTCTGGGTAACAGTGGCCAGGTGGTGGGAGACAGAGGCGGTGAGATGAGGTGAGGTGAGAGTGGTGGCGAGAGAGAGAGGCATCCCTTCGACCCGCAAGCCTCCAGGAGTGGGCAACTCAGGCAGGAGATCAATAATTCAGACAAGAACAGGGGGAGACAGCGGCGGAGAAGTCTCTCTCTCTCTCTCGCTCTCTGAAGACAGGAGGAAAGAGAGAGTGGTGAAGAAGTCTCTCTCTCTCTCAGCTGAGGAGAGCTGAGTAGAGAAGAAGAGGATTGTTGAAGGAGAGGAGCAGGGCATTCGTCAGTGTCAGCAATGTGGTTGTGCAGCCTCCTTATGACTCTCCACAAGTCCACGGAAAGCGCCCCCTCTCTCATCCTCCCTCATCCTCCAGACATCACCTCTTCTCTCCCGCATCCCAATATCATTACTACTCTCTCCTTCCCCAGTCTGATATTCACCCCCTCTCCCTCTCCTCTCATCATTCGGGCTCTTCAGAGTCATACTTGAAGTCTTGTAAGATCTCACTCAGGGCCTGCTGGTTCTTGATGATGCTGTGGAACAGACACACAAACGAGGATAGCAGATCAGAAGTGGCTACTGGATACTGGTCACTAGCTGAAACAAGAAGACTGCCAACAGGAGGGAGGGAGAGAGAGCAGTGTTTTGGGGGGAGAGGGAAAAGACAGCAGAGTTTCAAATTATTTTCCTCTAGGCCAGTGCTTCCCAAAGTTTTTCAGCGAAGACCCCCTTTTGGACTTCAGAATACCCCCCCCACCACCATAGTCTTAGCCTAGCAATGGATTTCTAGCAATATTAGCAGACAAACTATTATTGGAAATCTAGCTATATTAATGGTCAAAAATACCAAGTCAAATGCCTTTGACCATTAATATTGCTAAAAAATTTTTTTAAAGGGATACGCCACCCCCAGGCCAAATTAAGTGTCTCACTGTATTCCCGAGACTTAATAGTTTGTCAGCTAATATTTCTAGAAACCCACAGGACAGCAAATGCATCCCTCAGTCATACAAGTGAATACTGTTACTAACCAAATTATGGAATTACGTTAGCTGTTAACCTGTGGATTTCCGTTTTTTTATGCAATGTCCCTTCTGTCCGTGACCCCCTGTTTGGGAAGCACTGACTGATAGTGAAGAGAGAGAAAGCGAGAGAATTGGATGTTTTAAATGATCCTGTCTGTCTGAGAGAAAATTCTGGTGGAGGAGAGAAAGAGATTGGACAGATGAAGACATCGGGGAGAAATGAAGACAGAGTTATGTGAAATGTTTGCAGTCTTGTGAAACCTGCAGGAGGATGAGAGAGAATGTAGAGATGTGTGTGAAATGATGATAGATTAATAATGGGAAATGTTTGAGGCAAGAGAGAGGGAGAGATTGAGACGTTTTACATGATTGTACTATTGGCAAAAAGAAAAGGAATGGAGGGGAGAGAGAGAGAGAGAGTGTGTGTGTATGAGAGAGAGCGAGAGAGACAGATGGAGATGTTTCTTGAATGATCTTACTCCTGTCTGATTTCCTGGATCTTGTCCTGGTAGCCCTCTTCATCTGGGTGGTCCTGGGCCGTCTGCTTGGCCAATTGCAGCTTGGCTGTCTGTCAAACACATGTCTCATCACTACCAATACGATCATCATCATCATCATCATCCTCCTCCTCCTCCACCTCCTCATTATCATCATCATCATCATCATTATGGTAATCATAATGCATCATGCACCTTGGCTGTCTGTCAAACACACATCACCATCATCATCAGACGTCATCGTTATCATCTTCAAACCTCAGAACATCCTTCACACAGAGGCATACTCTACTGCCCCAGCCCCCCCGCCCAAAAAAAACAACAAAACAAACACAACCACCAAAAACAAACAAACAAACAAAAGTTCATATCCGTCTATTCAGGATTTTTTTTTAATAACCACTTTTGAGTATTTTTGTTTTCCGGAGGCTTGTGGAAATTTGTATTTGTTGTCTCACGAGAAGCTGATGAAGACCCAGTGTGTCGCTGCCAAGTCTAAATTAAAGTCCTCTATAACCAACCTCACACAACCCTGCACTCTAGAAACTGAACTTAGAAACCCGCAATCAGTCAGCTGTGGGCTCCTCAGGAAACCAAACAGCATTCAGAGGGCTCTTTCCAATATCCTTTCCAATAACTCCCGTCCTCCCTGAGTGGTTGTGGCCTCGTGATGATGTCACAAGATGTCATTGACGACAGAGGTTTAATTCAATACCTTGCAAAAAGCACAATACATTTTATCATTTGCAATCAGGATGTTGAAAGGGGATATGTCCCCCAAAAGTTAGGTTGACAGCGGGGAAACTTGTTTTATTCCAAGGAGGCGGGGTGCCGTGTGAAGCGCAAGGCCACAACCACAGATCAAGGACGGCAGTCAGGATATTGAAAAGAACCCAGAGAGATCAGCAGAGAAGGTCTACGAGGTTAGACCACCATTTTGGACGCTGCAGATGCTGGCAGCCTTAGCATTCATTCTCCTTGACACCAGTGTAGGTGTGCCTACTTTCTCTCTCACACGCACACGCACGCATGCACACACTTCAGATGTGAGAAAGTGCCTGCTCAGAATATTGATGAAACTGTGGGGAACCTGACCTCTGCTGGCTGAGAGTGAAATTGCGTGTTCAGATGTTTTATGCAAGATGCTGTGCAGTCTTCTGCTCCCCCAGGGACAGTGTTACACAAGACCTCAAACTTTAGAAAGCCTTCTCGGAGAAGTTTGAAAACAAATTATTTATTTATTTCCTATTTCCCATTATTACAGCTGACACGACAATTTATGAGCCGTTTTTAACACATGCATTAAAATGTGTCTGGTGCTTTGAAGTCTTTAAATCCTCAATGTTGTTAAATGTTTCAAAGGCCAGATACGGTATTATAGTAAATTCTCTTCCTGTATTCTCTGTGCTATGTACTGTAATACAGTGTCTGGTAATAGTGCTCTGCTGTTGCCTTTTGCATGCATGGGAAAAAACATGCATCACAGAAACAAAAACAGTAACATCAGTGAGAAAGAGAATAGCCATTATTTCTAGGCTCAGGATGAACTGTCACACCGATGTCATAGGTGTTCTGCAGATGGAACTGCTACAATATGCTGGGGTTCATAAAATGAAATGCAGCTCTTAAAGGAACAGCCCGCCCTTTTTTGATTTTCACATATTTGCAGTATTTCCATCATTATTCATGAATGTGCATATCATTTTCTTCTCAGTTTTTTCAGTACTTAGATTTATTGTATCAGAATTATTAGCATAGCTTAGCATAATCACTGGAAGTGATTGGAGGCATTAGCATTAAAGCCAAAGATGATCACAGGACAGGATTAAATAGCTGTTTTGCACTCTGGTGAATTTAACATTAATTTTAAAGTACTTTATAGGTACATTTGATGATGTTTTGTTTCCCCCCCCCATAGACTTGCATTGCTGTGCTTAATTTGGCTATACTGTTAAACTAGGCAATGGAAACACATAGACGAAAATTATTCCCATACCTTCCCATGTTGTACAGCAAATTCACTTTTGACAGAACGCAAAACTCACTCCCTTAAAAGTTCACTGTATTCAACCGGTGATGTTCCAGCACCTCAACAAATGTTAGACACCAAAGCAATTCAGAAAATGACAGCAAAAGAGCGTGTTCAAACCAGTGGAATGACAGAACCTTTCAGAGAGCATGGCGAGTTTATTTTGTCCACATTTGTTGCCAACTCGCCTTCACTGTATTCACTGCAGTCTGGAAGTACTCTGCTGTCTTTCAACAAGGTACAGATGTAGCCATTGAACCTCAATACAACACAAATTACACTCAAAAGTGCTTTAAGAAGCATGAGATCATGGTTTGGGGATGTAGCTTCGTCCAGTTAGCACTGTCTATTGACTTGCCAGTATTTTTTTCTTTTTTGTAAATAAAATCCATGGACTGCTTTCAATCAAGCAAAAATGTGGTAAATCGGCACAAAGCTTTGGTGTACAGTGAATGTGTAGCATGGTGCAAACACAACAGTGACAAGCCCTTGGAATTTCTACAATTGTCAAATTTGGACAACTTTCAAATGATCAAACAATCAACAATCAAAAATAAGACCTTAAAAAAAAAACTCAATGAGAGACTTCAATGAGACACCAGCCATTCCTTTCCCTGCCAAATAAACTCCCTGTTATTTGGGTGGGAGACGTGACATCTTGTTTTTTCGTAACATTGGTTAAAACCTACAAAACTGTTATTTTTCCTCTTAAAAACAAATGTCAATAAAGAAGATGTGGTACATTATGTTTCATATTAATCTTAGATGAGAAGAAACATTTTTGTTAAGATTTATGTAAAGGTTTATATGTCAAATATCCTGCGGTGTGACTGTAACATTAATGAAACCTGGAATATAATATACAGTCCCAGGAAAAAGTTTGTACACCCTTTGAAATTTCTTACATTTTTGTCAAAATTGATCATTAAACATGGACGGATCTTCCCGGAAATCTCAAGAGGGAACAATCAGAGTCTGCTTTAATTAATTCCACCCAAACATTTACATGTTATCATATTTTTATTGGTCATAAGGCCATAATGTTCACAGGAGAGCAGGGCATAAGTAAGTACACCCTTGCATTAAGTAGGTTTTAACCCTCAGTTAGTTGCAATATCATCAACCAGACTTGTCCTGTAGTTGCAGATCAGATTAACAAAACAATCTGTTTGTATCTTGTCTCCCTCTTCTTTAGAGAACTGCCTCTCGTCAGCAAGGTTTGTGGGATGTCTGGAGTGCATAGCTTTCTTTACTTCATGCAATTTAATCTCAATTGTTTTTTGTCATGGCTTTGACTGGGCTTTTTCAGAATGTGTATTTCATTATTATGAAGCCATTCTAAAGTCGATTTGCTTCTAAAGTATGGGTTGTTGTCACATTTCAGGACCCATACTCTTGTGTGCTTCAACTGTGTGACAGACTTCCTCACGTTTTTTCTGTAAGACATCACAATAAACTTGAGTTCATTGTTCCACTGATAATGGCAAACTGTCAAGGGCCTGAGGCAGCAAGGTAGCCGCATATAATGATGCTCCCGCCACCATACTCAGAAGAGGAGATGTAACCAAGAATAGCTAAAAATGGGATTCATTCTGCCAATCTAAAATTAATGGGGTTTCTGTCCAAAAAAATATTGCTGCACCTTTGAGGTTTGCGAAAAAGCATTTAAATGCTTCATAGAATCACTGCAAAATATTCTGTAGACCAACGTTGAAACCAAAGTTGAATTGTTCAGGGGAACACACAATGTCATGTTTGGAGGAGAACTTGAGAACCACACCTTCACCAAAACATCATCTCCGCCTTTGAGTATGGTGGCGGGAGCATCATTATATGCGGCTACCTTGCTGCCTCAGGCCCTTTTGAGTTTGCTATCATCAGTGGAACAATGAACTCAGAAGTTTATCGATATTTTACAGAAAAAAAGCGATGTAGTCTGTCACACAGTTGAAGCACACAAGAGGATGGGTGCTGAAATGTGAAAACAACCCATACTTTAGAAGCAAATCGACTTTAGAATGGCTTCATAATAATGAAATACACATTCTGGAATAGCCCAGTCAAAGCCCTGACAAAAAACAATTGAGATTATATGGCATGAAGTCAAGAAAGCTATGCACTCCAGACATCCCACAAACCTTGCTGACGAGAGGCAGTTTTCTAAAGAAGAGGGAGACCAGATACATCCAGATTGTTTTGTTAATCTGATCTGCAACTACAGGAAACATCTGTTTGAGGTTATTGCGACTAACTTAGGGTTAAAACCTATTGAATGCAAGGGTGTACTTACTTATGCCTTGCTGTCCTGTGAATGTTTACATCTTATGGCCAATGAAAATATGAAAACTTGTAAATGTTTGGGTTGAATTAATTAAAACAGACTCTGGTTGTTCCTTCTTGCGATTTCCGGGAAGATCAGACCATGTTTTATGACCAATTTTGACAGAAAGGTAAGAAAATTCAAAGGGTGTACAAACTTTTTCCTGGGACTGTATATATAAATTAACCAACAGCATTTTGAATAATGTATGAAGCATTTGGCATACATGATTGCATAAATATTAACTTGATATTAAGATATGTGAATGTGAAAAAAACTCAAGACAGTAATATTAACTACAAGTTAAATTTCATAACACAAATTGCGTCCTGTGGGGTGACATGTATGTCAATGTTGGTGAACGGGCAGCTGCAAAGCCAACTACAAAGGTCTTAAAGACAGGCTCCTAACCACTCAGTACCTCAGCTATTGGAGAGTGGTCTGGAAGTTTAAGGTAACTCTTCACCTCTTATTATGTCTACATATTGCAATGTTTCTGTCACGCAATGCTTAGGTTCATTTAATGGTGTCCTGTGGTGTGACTGCTCTTATAGAAGGGGAAACATTTTTTTTTATAAATGAAAACACATATTAAGATTAAACATAATATCATTATCTAGTTAGCATGATCTCAGAGGTCAGTCATGTATACAAAAGGATTAAAATGGCCACAATGCAGTGAATTTCCTGTGGTGTGACTTCGTGTCATGTGGTGTGACATGCTTATGCAATGTGTTACTCAATCCTCACTTATTTTTCATGCATCATGCAAGGATATAAGGATACCAGGAGATTTATTTGTCACATTCACACAATTATTACCAGTAATACAGTGAAACCATGCAGTGAAATCACAGTTGTCTACCTGTACGATGCATAGGCGTGTGGGGGTGGGGGTGCGGGTGGGGAGTAGTGTGTGTGAGGGGGTGGGAGTTGAAGGACCAATAGCAGAAAGAGCATTGGGGATATGTTTGTGCAGAATATTAACAATTTTATTGTATCTTACAGAAATGTCACACCAATGATGTCACACCACAGGACACATTTTTTCCAAAAATGGCAAAAATTAAGCGAAATTCCATGAACCACTGAGTGCTTTATTTTACTGTATTCATTTTTTTCCAATTTTTCCACCCATTTTTTTAGGAATTGGAATATGTTTCCAACTTTAAGTGTGTTACGGCCTTAAACGTCAACCACCCATTTACAAAAAGTTTCACCGAGGCCAGCTCTACGCAGTACTTACACCACTTGGGGATCGAACCCATAACCAAGAGCCTCCGGTGTGGGAGGCAGGTGTGTTAAGTAACAACTGAGCTAAAGGCCAGGCCACAAGCTTAGTCAGTCTTCTGAGGCTTTCAGGAGGGATGTCTACTACTATCAGTGGTTTTCAAAATAGGGGCCAGGGACCCCTGAGGGGCCGTGAGGGAGTGCAAAGGGGCCACACCAAGTTGGAAGAAAAAGTACGGCAAAACAAAAAAGAAATTGAACACCAAAATAAAGAAAAAAATACCCTAAACAATAGTCCCGTCAGTTAAGAACTGCATTATAATAACCTATTGCATCTCTGTGGATTGCTACTATTATCATTATTTTTTATATCCAGTCGAGCACTAAGCTTAATACACAGACAAAGACTATGGTTGTGAAAGGGGGTGCACGACCCATGTAAGGGGGTGCCTTGGCTGGAATCTAGGGTGAGTTTGGGAACCTCTGCACTAAAAATCCAAACCAAACTCTGCTAGTTGACATCCGTTAGTTACACATGAACTGTAAGATTATTCTTACCAGTTCCAGCTTGACTTTCTCCTTGATCTGCAGCTGCTCTATGTGTTCTGCCAGGTCGGAGCGGTTGAAGTCCTGACTTAGACGTTCCTTAATGCCCAGCATCTCCTTGGACATGCCAGAAAAGGCCTTGGTGATCTCATGCACCAGCTGCTTGTAGTGCTCAAAGTCGTAATGGGGACCGGTCCTCAGGTAGGCCTCGTGACCCCTGGCAGAGAGAGACATACAGGAGATGTTGCCTAATTGGTACAGCAAGTTGGTGTTGTGATCAGAGGATTGCAAGTTCCAATCCCGCAGCAGTAGAAGAATGTGGGTGCCCTACCGTACCATCCATGCATGCCTGAAAAGTGTACTTGAGCAAGGCATCTAACCTATACTGTTTCAAGGACTGACACTATCCCGTACCTGAATAACAGTAAGTCACCAGGATAGATCTATTCTCTCTTCAGTGTAATGTAGGGCTGCACAATTAATCGAAAATAATCGAAAATCGTGATTTAATTATCGTGATTTAATTATTACAAATCAGTTGTATTTTGTTGTATTGTCCCGTTTATAATTCATTCTTGGTTATATTTCATTTTGTTATAATTTAAAAGAAAATTCTGCAAAAAATCAATAATTGTGATTAATAATCATGATTTCGATTTTGACCCAAATAATCGTGATTATGATTTTTTTTAACCATTATCGTGCAGCCCTAGTGTAATGTTATGCAGTGTGAGAATGTTCTTCTGATTTGAAACGACTGGATGAGTGGCTGATTGACATTAGTGGGGTGGTTGACGTGACGCCTTGTTTTTTCGTAACATTGGTTAAAAACCTACAAAACTGTTATTTTTCCTTTAAAAAACAAATGTCAATGAAAGAAGATGTGGTACATTATGTTTCATATTAGTCTTAGATGAAAAGAATTTTTTTTGTTAAGATTTATGTAAAGGTTTATATGTCAAATATCCTGCGGTGTGACTGTAACATTAATGAAACCTGGAATATAATATGTATATAAATTAACCAACAACATTTTGAATAATGTCTGAAGCATTTGGCATGATTGCATAAATATTAACTTTATATCAAGATATGTGAATGTGAAAAAAACTCAAGACAGTAATATTAACTACAAGTTCAATTTCGTAACACAAATTGCGTCCTGTGGGGTGACATGTATGTCAATGTTTGTGAATGGGCAGCTGCAAGGCCAACTACAAGGGTCTTAAAGACTGGCTCCTAACCAGTCAGTACCTCGGTTATTGGACAGTGCTGTGGAAGTTTAAGGTGACTATTAACCTCTTAATATGTCTTCATATTGCAATGTTTCTGTCACGCAATGCTTAGGTTCATTTTATGGTGTCCTGTCGTGTGACTGCTCTTGTAGAAGGAAAATTTTTTTTTTTAAAAATAAAAACACATAAGATTAAAAACACAATATCATTATCAAGTTAGCATGAGCTCAGATGTCAGTCATGTATACAAA
The DNA here is from genome assembly GCF_034702125.1 of Engraulis encrasicolus. Lineage (NCBI taxonomy): Eukaryota > Metazoa > Chordata > Actinopteri > Clupeiformes > Engraulidae > Engraulis > Engraulis encrasicolus. Next base: position 50,373,741 of record NC_085862.1, on the reverse strand, counting down.
AGGATTAAAATGGTCATAATGCAGTGAATTTCCTGTGGTGTGACTTCATTTTCCTGCGGTGTGACATGCCTATGCAATGTGTTGATACAGGACACATTTTCCCAAAAATGGCAAAAAAAATTCCACGGACCACTAAGTGCTTTATATTTTTCTATTATTTTCCCAGTTTTTTTCCCATCATTTTTTTCAGGAATTGGAAAAACTTTTTATTTTTATTTTTTTGCGTTACGCCCTTAACACCCCCATCCCGTATTAACCACCCAGCCAGAGTATCAGTCATCTGACAACAGAAAGATAAACTGCTGCCACATTTAAAATCAATCATTTCTAGACAAGCTGATTCTGATAAGGTCACAGAGTTATCAGGCAGTTTAGATCAGCTGTACTCGTAGTGTAGACCTCATAGAAAGATCTGAGTGGCCAGCCTTACAGCCTGACTTTCTCCAACCTGAATTGATGTCTATGCGAACATCACTAATGTGACAATGAATTAACCACATTACCAGCACAATCCACTAGTAAGACATGACAGATCACATAATTACCTAAATGTATGGTGTAATAACTGAATCTGTCAATGTGTTAACTTACTCATGAAACAGCTTGTAAGCTTCTACACGTTCCTCTTGGAGTGCGTACAGTCGTTGTACAAGTGCTTTAAAATCTGTCGAGGACTAAAAAAGGACAAGAAATTAGTTAACGTCAGTTGGTGCCAAATACCGGTAATCATCACAACTACGAGTAAGCTTACATGATATGCAAGTCATCATGTAGCAAACTTTGGCTAACATGGACAAAATGAAACACAGTTGAAACGTACTAGCATGACAAACAAAAGTCGGTATTAAATATTTAGTAATCGACTCACCATGACGTTTGAAACAAAAGGTATCTTGTTTTCTTTCATTTATGATTCCTCATGTAACAATTCACAACAGACACTGGTCAACACAAACAGCACTCACATGCGGCGGAAGTTTAGAGTTCGTCTTCCTCATTTCAAAACTAAAGTCATATTCTCAAATCCACCAAAATAGCAAATAAAAATGTTTATATATAATAATATATGGGTCTTATAACTGCAATGTAATCAAAATGGAATTCAATTTCACTAAAATCCCACTGTTTTAGGAAATTATTTATTTTTATCTAAACAACTGTAAATGATTTTCCCAGCCTAATGTGCCAGCCGTGGTTTCTAGTCGAACTTCTATTTTAGATGCACAGGCGGCAATCTACAAAATTTACGTTGTTGTGCTGCAAATGGCTAACGCGAAAAATAACGCAACTGAGCTTCAGAAAAACATCTCTGACGATGGGAAAAAGTAAGTGCGAACGAAAAAATAGGTCTACTTATAAATGTGTATCGCAAAACTGTAGTTTATTTGGCTGAGTGCTGTCATGTGTCTGTCACGAGATGCCAACACAAGCTGTTAGGAAGTTCATGCATCCCAGCTGTCTCATGTAATGTCAAAAGAATCATTCGTCATCTTGATTAATCTTTAAGAGATGTAAAATACGTAGCATTACTCGTATGCCAATGGTAATGTCATCACGTATGCCGCTTCACTAAATCTGATTGCTTTGATTTTGCATTGGGTGTGTCCAGGACTGGAAATACCAGTGGCAATAATGGAGTACGGAAAAAGGTCAAACGTGAGTGAATGTACTTGATATACTACAGTTGTTCTATGCTAACATTATACCCGAGTGCGCACAAATATTAAATACTGCGTTAAGTTACTTGCACACTCATACATGATTGTCTGTCCAGCCGGCGTTACTATCGTGAAGTCTCGGTACATGCAAACACCTGCGAAGAAACCTCAGGCACAGCCCCAACCTAAGGTAGGCAAGGCAACTGACTGCCTTCAGACCGGCCCTCTTAATCAAGTAGTGATGACGTCTTGATTGAATACGTGAAGTATACAATGTGACCTAATGTTTACTTTTCTGACGTAATGCCGCTTTGTTGTTGTCTTTTATTTTTCCAGCCTGCAACTCCGAAGAAAGTACACCATAACGCCACATTTCAGGAGACATGTAAGGAAGGGGGCATGGCCCTAACCTATTTCGTAGAAATCTGAGTAGTTAAGTAGTTAAGCAGATCATCTCCAAGTTAAAAGGCATACATTAATTTATTATCATATATATTAGTTTTCAAAGTGATTTTCTTCTAAATTGAGGTATGTTAGTGAGTAAATACAGGCACTTGCTTGTATAGTACAGTAAATGGACACATTTTTGTTAGTTCCTTAATGTCGTCTCTAGTGACTGCTTTTGCTCTACTTAAGGGTCTAAACGTTCTCCCCTTCTGCCTTTGTTGTGTCTAGCGGTGTGTGCTGATGGTGTGTTGCAGTCCACAGTTCTTTCTGGCCATGCCAATGCTCTGCGGCCAGACATTGACATGTCACTCATTGCAAGTAAGTGAATTATACATTACACGACCCATGAATCTGCTAGTTGCATCTTGTGTGAGTACTTATGTTCTTTTGTATTCCAGCAACCCCATCCTCCCCTTTGCCGCGGATCGTTGAACCGGGAGAACCAAAGCAGTTCAAGGAGAGCAAGGAACTTCTGGACCTGCAGGCATTCTTTCTGACGTACTTAACAGCTAAGGTAAAATGGTGTGAATGTTCCAGGATCTGTCCTACAATATAGGCTACTACATGTTGGATTATTGGTCTAAAGAGTGATCAAGGTAATGCATGGTGTTGCTGCAGAGTATACACAGTTATGACATTTTAACCTTGACTTTTGTTTTTACTATTGCTGCTTGTGTGGGGGTATTTTTGTACAATTGGGAAATTGTAGTCATGGAATTGTTTGTGCGTGAATACACTGCATTCATGCAGCTCATAGTAGTCAAAAACTACTTTTTGACTTTTCATACATCAGCGGCTGAGGTAATCCCTTTGCTCGGGTACAGAATTAATCAAGTGCCGTACCAGTAGCAGTTCCCTTACCGGGCACCGTCCCGCCACTGGACTGTAATAGTCACTGAAAAAAAATCAATTACCATAGTGTACTATGACGGTGCACAGGGTCTTTAGTAATACTTTACGACGTGGTCATTGCCATTCTGGTAACAGCTAGTTTATAATAAGGGTAGTGTCTTAAGGGGTTAAATATAAACTCTTCTGACTGATGCGAGTGGTTTCCTTAGATGGAGCATAACACCAACATGAAGAAGAAGGAAGCGGAGAAGCAGCTTGTCACCATGCTGGAGATGGAAAGAGAGCTGCAGGTGGAGGTGCAGGAGAAGAAGCGTCTGTACCACAAGAGGGAGAGGCAAAGGCAGATCAACAGCCTGCTGGAGAGCCAGGTAACAACTCTGTCGCACAGGGGTTGGGAACCTATGTCTCGAGAGCCATTTGCGGCCCTTGAGGCCGTTTTATCCGGCCCCCGATGTAATTTCAATGTTATGCAGCTTCACATGAAATGTGACATATTTTGTAATGTAATCTTAGAAAATACATTTGCAATACAATTAAGTTATATTCAGGGGACCTAGAGGAGGTGGGGTCTGTTTTAAAGGTGGCTGCCTTCAATATTGGCCTAAAGTGCAGGGGGAAATTCTGGTTTGTGTTCATAGTACGGCCCCCGGATGAATTTTAAGTGGCCCCTCGAATGAAAAAGGTTCCCCACCCCTGCTGTAACCCATAGCACCTCAACAGCCTGGGGAGGGGGTTAGATGATATAGTGGCATGTGGCACATGCCAATCCAAGTGCGGTCACATGAGTCATGACTCTATTCTTGGTTATGGTAGGCTACTACAGCCATGTTTGCAATATCAAACTGTGCCTATACCAAAACTCATTTCTAACCCTAAACTGTCGGTGAACAATGTGTGTCCACCAACCTATAACAATGTTGAATTCTGCCTGGACCAAAACCCATTCCTAGCCCCAAATGGTCTGAATAATGTGCGTACAACCTAAACCTGCCAGTAAAAATGTTAAGGGGGAAAAAATATAGCCTTCCATTGGAATGCTACACCTGTACTTCCGCATGTCGCATGCCACTACTAGACTGCTCTCTCTGTCAGAGGGGAAGATTTCAGCTTTGAAGAGAAAAAAATAGCTTTTAGTAAATTGATCAGTGTTTGCATCACACTCTCAGTACACACTCAGTACCTCAGTTATTGGAGAGTGCTGTGGAGGTTTCAGGTGACTTTTAACCTCATAATATGTCTTCATATTGCAATGTTTCTGTCACGCAATGCTTTGGTTCATTTTATGGTGTCCTGTCGTGTGACTGCTCTTATAGAAGGAAAAACAAGTTTTTTATAAATGAAAACACATATTAGGATTAAACACAATATCATTATCAAGTTAGCATGAGCTCAGATGTCAGTCATGTATACAACAGGATTAAAATGGCCATAATGCAGTGAATTTCCTGTGGTGTGACTTCATTTTCCTGCGGTGTGACATGCCTATGCAATGTGTTGATGCAGGACACATTTTCCCAAAAATGGCAAAAATTAAGCAAAATTCCACGCTCCACTGAGTGCTTTATTTTTTTCATTTTTTTTCCAAATTTTTCCATCGATTTTTTTTTTTTTTTTTTTTTTTTTTTCCCAAAAATTGGAATAACTTTTTTATTATTATTGTGTTACGCCCTTAAACGTCAACCACCCACATAAACTTTGGCAGTGTTCTTTCTTAATTAATTTCCTTTTGAACCCTCATTTCCCTTTGGCTTCTATTTTTGTTAACCATACATATTGACAATGTATGAAACATGTTTTTAAACTTTTGTCTATTTAACCCCCACCCCCCACCACCCCCCTCTCTCTCTCTTTTTAGATGACCGACATTACCCCACTGGCTGACCTCTCCTCCCAGTTTGCCCAGAACTACCAGTCTCTGGCCACCGCCGTGGACGCCACCTTGCACACGCTTCCAGTCAAGAATCTCCACATGGACGAGGACCCAGAGCAGTTCCTAGGTCAGACCGTGCTAGTAGATACCATTGAAAGTTATTCATTCACATTGACCATTGGGATTGTATGTAACAGCAATGCATATTTAATATGTTATTGAAGGGAGCCATAAGCAACAATGTATCAAAAATGCAGCCAAGTTTTACCCACATTTGGCTGGTGCTAAGATCAAGCCCTGGTCATGGTCGGTTTTCTGAAAGTGCAGTTGAAGTCAAACCTCTTTCAATCAAGGGTGATTTATTTTACAAAACGGTAACTATTCCCTTTTTGTTTCTCTGAACTCTTTTACTATGCAGATAAGGTTTTGTCATCTCTTGAGAGAAGTGAAGAACTCCTACAGCAGCACACTACAGCCTCGGAGCAGGAAAGTGAGGCTGTGTGTGAGAATCTGCGCAGAATAAAGAGGTTTGGACGAGATCTGAACCAACAACTGGTCAGGTAAGACAACAAGCACAGCATCTGACGCCAATATTCTCTCTTTGTTAAATTAATTATGGGAACACTTAGGATTATTTGCGTAAGTCATGGTAATAAACAGGATAACTGGAAAGGGCATTTCAATGTGCCTCAGGTTGGCTCGGGGAGAGGCGAGCATGGATGAAGAAAGTCAACGGCAGCACAGATTTTTCTTTGTTATGCACGCACGACCATTTCGGGCCTGAACACTTCAGTGTGTAATGGCGACAGGAGAGGGTGGGAAATATTAGTATTACTAGTGGTAGAATGAAAACAGGTGGAACTCAATGGGAAAGCATAGATTATGATGCCTCCTCCCTGGCCATATTGAAAGTCAGCCACCTTGAAAGCGTCGGCCTCCAAAAGTTAATCAGTTCATGTACTACCTATTATGGAATGTTCCATAATCCATAATGGAATGTTTAAAAATCCACCTGCCCGTTCAAAAGTTATTGTGTAGTCATAATTCTGGACAGAAGTGCGTCTGGATGACTGGTGTATTGTGCGTAGGCATACTACCGGTAGTTAGTAGTTTGAGGACCGATTGTAGTAACCATGGCGTGGTCTTTCTGTGTCTTATCAGAGGTGGCTCGGACCTAAAGGACCTCTCCTGCCTGGTGAGCCAGCTGACTGCTGAGGGCCTTCTAGGGAAGGAGAACCTGATTCAACCATAACCATCCCCATCCTATTCCTCTATTATATAATAGTAACATTTATCTCCAACTCGCTTCTCTACTATAGACCTGCCAGTGGATAACCTGACATGGAAGCCTTAACCATCATGTGTTTGTGTTTGTGTGTGTGTGTGTGTGTGTGCGTGTGGGCGCGTGTTCTCTCAATTCATGTGAAGTATGTCTTTTAACCTGTTTGAAAATTCTTTAATTCTTAATAAAGTATTTGGTAGACGATCTATGATGGGTTGTGTTGATGTTCGACAAACTAGTGGATATGAATAAACAACTAAAGTTATACATAATGGGACCACAATTTAGGGATGATTCACCATTGGTGTTACAGATAAGAGCAGGTTCACCCTGAACAAATGTGAGAGACATGAAAAAGTCTGGACATGCCATGGAGAATACTATACTAATTTTGATGTTTTCTGGTTCATTCAAATTGCTCCTGACAGTGCCGTTCTGTAAACATATGCCCTATGTTTACTTTGGATACCAGGCCCTCACACCCATATGAAGTGTGCTTCTGACCATTCTGAGCATCAGTTCCCTGCAAAGTTAATTTTCCAGGGGCTCTGGCAGTGTTCTTCCTGTGCCACCTGGCAGAAGGATGGAGATGATGGCGACCCTGCTGCTGGGTCCTATGGCCTCCTCCTCCTCTGGCGCCCAATGGCATGTCCACAATGCTCTGGACACTGGGTTGGAGGACACCGCAGATGTTGCTATAGCACAACTATACGAACAATATATATATAGCACAACTATACTAACAATACGAATCACACACATCTCTCTTGCTAATGCTATTCATTCACTTAAAGGTGTCGCAGCGTAAACTTGCAGTTTGGGAATAGGTGGTAACAAAACAATAAAGTGATGTCTGTAAATTCTATTAGACTTTTAATATTAGATTAATGTGTGCATGTTTTTCCATGTTCCTTTAATTTCTTTTAGTTGAAGATGAAGTGAATGAAGGATATTGATGAAGTGTAACGTGAAAATTACGAGCCTTTTTTAGGTACACCCTCCAGCTGTCTCTGTCTAACTTGCCTTTAGACATGCCCATAGAAGGCCATTCTAAATCCGTCTGAGACAAAATCCAAATCAACTAAAATAGCAGACGGCAGCAAACGTGAAATAAACGGGGAAGGGGGCTCTACAGCATTGCAGACAACAGAAAAGGGGCATAGTGTTCAAAATGGTGCTATGTCCTTTAAAACTGAGGGGGAGAGAGAGCGCGCCGAGCAGTTCTAGCTATGGAGGGCAGTATTGGACCACTGCAACCTCAGAAACAGGCCAAAAATAAGGTGACTGAAGCGAGACACCAGCCAGTTCTCTTCAGGCAGACCTAATAGAATAGAGATAATATATATTTTGAATACAGTGGAGGTTCTAGACCAAAATTACCAGAGGGCCAAAGCACTGATAGAATTACGGGCGGAATGCCATTTGGTACCTCCCAAATGGCACTACATTACGCTTTTGGGGGGTACTGAAAAAATGATCTATTATACATCAGGTGTCTTGTTACTTAGTATTTTTCAACGTGTACTATGAACAGCCAAATAAAATGGGGTTTGGAACACCCCTTCAATGGACTGTACCACCAGCAGACGTTTCACATCTTTGCAGTTCGCACACTGGCGTAACGCAAGTACTTCAGAACCAACTGCAAGCTACCAAGAATGGGCCCCCGAACGAAAAAAGAGGGCCTAATACCATGTGGAGGGGGCCCGTTTCTTCAAGTCAAGGGCCCAGTGGGGCCCTTAAATAACTCAACTAGACCATGGCAAAATTATTGCTGTCAGGTTTTGCATGTTTTCAATGTTGCTGAGACTTTCCTTTTCAAGAGGGCATGAAAGGGTGGAACTACAGCACTCATGCCCATCCCTCACCCTGGTTTTGTGGAAATAGTTGTTGAAAATGTTTCAGGTTTTTCTTTATATTTCTTTCAGCTTTTTTTATTAATTCTAATTTTGTTTGTTTCAGTGGTGCCATCAGAAAGCTTGTGGGGATGATTTGGATATTGCAGAGAAGGTCCCCAGGAAGGGTTTCTGTTTCTGTTTTCTGTTTGTCATATGGCCGGACGATGACTTTGCTTGTGCATAGTGGAGTGGGAAGCATGCCCCACAGCCCCCCAACCCCCGTCTGCCACGGTCACAATAGGGCTCCCACCACCAGTATGGGAGGGCCTTGGGCCCTAGAGCAAATGCCCTGCTCCCCCTCCCTATAGCTCCGGCCTGGAAGCAGGCAGGAGTGGATGCGGGAGTGCGGCGCCTATCCTTATTTATGGGAGTCAACGGTTCTGCATGATTTCAGGTGGCTGGTCGCCCATGGCGGGTAGAGTGCAGACAGGTTGGGATTAAAATGGGCTGGGACCCCAAGGCTACAGCAATATCTAGCCTGTGGTGGGGGCTCCTAGGCTGCAGCCATATATAGCCTGAGGTGGGGGGCCCTAGGCTACAGCCATATCTAGCCTGTGGTGGGGGCCCCTAGGCTGTGGCGGGGGGCCCAAGGCTGCAGCCATATCTAGCCTGTGGTGGGGGCCCCAAGGCTACAGCCATATCTAGCCTCTGGGAGCCCTAGGCTGCACCCATATCTAGCCTGTGGTGGGGGACCCTAGGCTGTAGCGATATCTACCCTGTGATGGGGGCCCCTAGGCTGGCCCCCTATGCTGCAGCCTTGCCTTTGGTGGGGGCCTCTAGGCTGCATCCATATCTAGCGTGTGGTGGCCCCCCCTAGGCTGCAGTCATATTGAGACTGTGATGGGGGTCCCTAGGCTGCAGCCATATCTAGCCGGTGGTGGGGGCCCCAAGGCTGCAGCCTTATCTATCCGCTGTGGTGGGGTCCCCAAGGCTGCAGCCATAGCCTCTGGGGCCCCTAGGCTGTAGCCATATCTAGCCTGTGGTGCCCCCCCCCCCAGGCTGCACTAAGCTACATCCATACCTGGCCTGTGGTGGGGGCCCCTAGGCTGCAGCCATATCTAGTCTGTGGTGGGGGCCCCAAGGCTGCAGCCATATCTACCCTCTGGGGGCCATAGACCGCAGCCATATCTAGTCTGTGGTGGGGGGCCCTAGGCTACAGCAATATCTAGCCTGTGGTGGGGGCCCCTAGGCTGCAGCCATATCTAGTCTGTGGTGGGGGCCCCAAGGCTGCAGCCATATCTACCCTCTGGGGGCCATAGACCGCAGCCATATCTAGTCTGTGGTGGGGGGCCCTAGGCTACAGCAATATCTAGCCTGTGGTGGGGGCCCCTAGGCTGCAGCCATATCTAGTCTGTTGTGGGGGCCTCTAGGCTGCAGCCTTATCTAGCCTGTGGTGGGGCCCCTAGGCTGCAACCATATCTAGCCTGTGGCGGGGCCCCTAGGCAGCATCCATATCTAGCCTGTGGTGGGGCCCCAAGGCTGCAGCCTTATCTAGCCTGTGGTGGGGCCCCTAGGCTGCAGCCATATCTAGCCTCTGGGGCCCCTAGGCAGCAGCCATATCTAGTCTCTGCCCCCCCTCGGGCTGCACTAGGCTACAGCCATATCTAGTCTTTGGTGGGGGCCCCTAGGCTACAGCCATACCTAACCTGTGGTGGGGGCCCCTAGGCTGCATGCAGCCACAGTGGGGGCCCCAAGGCTGCAGCCATATCTAGCCTCTGGGGGCCTAGGCTTCAGTCATATCTAGCCTGTGGTCGGAGGCCGATAGTGGAGAGGGCCAGGCCAGGCTGACAAGATAACGGTGTCGGTGGAACATGTCACAAAGGAAGGCGCGTCATTACCAAATTGATCATTTTTGCGTCATCAACGGCGCAACCTACTCAACCCACAATAATCATTGAGATGGGCGCACTGTTCTGATGTGCTCCAAACGCCCAGCAGATGGCAGTGGAATCACTGCCTTCTGACTATAAGTCACCTGTACTCGAAGTATTAGTAGAGCAGATTAGTAACATAATCGTTCACTTTGGTATAAAAGCATGAAATTTGGCACAGATACTCTCTAAGGGTCACTTTTTGGGGAAAAAGCGCTGGCCACGCAAAAATTCAATATGGCGGCCATTTTTCAAGATGGCCGCCACTGCTACTGAATGGTTAGTGTAAAACCCATTAACTTTGGTTTAAAAACATGAAATTTGGCTCAAATACTCTCTAAGGGTCACTTTTCAGTAAAAAGCACTGGCCACGCAAAAAACTCAATATGGCGGCCATTTTTCAAGATGGCTGCCTTTTCTACTATTGGTTAGTGTAATAGCCACTTACTTTGGGATACAAACATGAAATTTGGCTAAAATACTCTCTAAGGGTCACTTTTTAGAAAAAAAGCACTGGCCACGCAAAAAATCAATATGGCGGCCATTTTTCAAGATGGCCGCCACTGCTACTGAATGGTTAGTGTAAAACCCATTAACTTTGGTTTAAAAACATGAAATTTGGCTCAAATACTCTCTAAGGGTCACTTTTTAGAAAAAAAAATTCTGACCACACTAAAAGTCAATATGGCAGCCATTTTTCAAGATGGCCGCCTCTGCTACTAATGGTCTGTGTAAAAGCCTTTTAGTTTGGTATAAAGACATGAAATTTGGCTGAAATACTCTCTACAGGTCACTTTTCAGGAAAAAAGCACTGGCCAAGCGAAAATTCAATGTGGTGGCCGTTTTTCAAGATGGCCACCATTGCTACTAATAAATGGTTAGTGTAGAAACCATTTACTTTTACATAAAAACATGAAATTCAGCTGAAATGCTGTCTGAGGGGCACTGTTTTGAAAAAGACCCTGGCCACCCAAAAATTCAATATGACGGTCATTTTCAAGATGGCGGCCATTGCTACTAAATGGTTGGTGTAAAAGTTGTTTTGTTTGGTATAAAAACATGAAAGTTGTCATAAATGCTCTCTGAGGGCCACTGTTTTGGAAAAAGGCACAGTGGCCACACAGAAATTCAATATGGCAGCAATTTTTCAAGATTAGCACCAATGTCCTTGACCATCTCTACCAAGACGGCATTCAAAAAGATGGTTTGAAATCCCTTTTCCGAGCCCACTCTGATGGCAGCTATTGCCCAAGGCTATGAGACCACAAAGCGCCCACACACTGTCAGGCTATGGGGTCGCAAAGCTCTCACCATACCGGCTCATCAAAAGCTATACACCACTGGCCTTGTTGGATTAGGAAAGACTGGACCACATGAACATTGTCAATTGCCAGGTGGTGTACTGTTGCTACAAACTGTAAATTTCCCATCGTCAGGGCTGGATTAACCCACAAGCTAGTTATGGCTGCAGTCTAGGGGCCCCCACTTGCCAGGGGGATCCAGTTGGCTAAAGGGGGTGGGGAGTGTGGAAGACAGAATTGTGACAAGAGGCAGTATTCAGATTTGTCTCCATATATGTTATTCTTAATTTCTAGCTCGGAATGACGCTGGCCATGTAGTTTTGCAGCAAAATGTCCTGTCAAACTGTAGCCTAGGGGCCCCAGTCCATCTTAATCCTGCCCTTCATCATGCACACCCTCTAGTGCTGTCTTCCAGAACTGTTTGGGTAGCACCAGCTGATACACATGCCTGCCATGATCAACCCTCTAGCGGTACAGCACACCATCTCTCTTCTCCAGCTTATGTCACTGAGCTTAACCTCAGGAGGTTCTGAATGGACTGCTGTGTGACTGGACTTAGTCACTCTCCAAGGCCAACAACTTGACGGAAGTGTGGGTCATCTGCAAGAGCTTGCGCCAATCTGACAATATCATCTATGGCTGAACATCTTGACCAAAAGAATTGGGGACTGATGATGCATCAATGGCAAGTAACTCAGCTACTGTATGACTGTGGCTGAGCAAAGGTCATTCATGGAGACAACACAGTGAAATCGGCAATCTGCAGACAGCACTTCACAAGAGATGGATGGTCCAGCCACATTGATGAGGCTAGATTTGATATGTCTACCCATAAGCAACCAAAGGTCAACCAAAAGCAGAGAGTCCTGCTGACTGAGGACGGAAAAAGCTTGGTAAACAATGGGATGTCTTCTGGACTGCAAATATAACAATTGCAGAAAGTTGTGAAAAACTATCAAGTGTAAATTGGGTTTCAATTGCACAGACCTTTGCAGCTGTACATGTGAATAGAGGATATGTGATTCTAGACCATGATTTACTGTATATGTACCAATTTTAAAAACAGCATTAGCAATGGCAGCCATCTTGAAAAATGGATGCCATATAGATTTTTTGTGTAGTCAGGGCCTTCTTCCAAAACAGTGGCCCACAGAGAGTATTTCTGACAAAATATATGTTTTTATGCCAAAGTCGACAACGTTTACACCAACTATTGAGGAGCAATGGAGGCCAAAGTAAATGGCTTTTACACTAAACGATAGATTTTTTTGTGTGACCAGTGCTTTTTACTAAAAAGTGACCCTTAGAGAGTATTTGAGCCAAATTTCATGTTACACTAACCATTCAGTAGCAGTGGCGGCCATCTTGAAAAATGGCCGCCATATTGAATTTTTGCGTGGCCAGCGCTTTTTTTTCCAAAAAGTGACCCTTAGAGAGTATCTGTGCCAAATTTCATGCTTTTATACCAAAGTGAACGATTCTCTTAAAAAAGGCCTTTAATCTGCTCTACTATATTGGAATAATTATGACAGGCGGCGACACACTCACCTACATTTCTAACGGAGAGGCTGGCTTAAAAAATCTTTGTCTCTGTGTTTGGGAATTTCTTGCTGCGCAGTCAATAATAATAATAATAATAATAATAATAATAATAATAATAAACTTTATTCACAGACTCAAGGTGCAGATAAGAACAAACAATACATTATAAAAGACATACAAAACACACACACACACACACACACACACACACACACACACACACACACACACACACACACACACACACACACACACACACACACAATCATTACTTTAAAAAGACTCAGACCGGCTGTAGGCCCATGTACAATTGACTTTTCCAATGTTTCTATTGTCTGAATTGTATTGGGTATCACTTTCCTTTACATTGGACAAACATAGTATAATACCATTTCTTGATTAAGTCAATCTACATATAAATTTATACATGAGATTCCTAAGAATAGCCTGAAATGTGGGGACATTTACAGAGACAAACAGACTACTTGCTCTTTCCCACCTTGGAGCTTTAAGCAAGATTCTAAGAGCATCATTGTACGCCATCTTAATCTTATTTATTTTTGCTCTACTGTAGGCCTAGATGTGGGCCTACTGAAAATAAGCAAATTAACCCTCAAATTAACCGATTCTTATATATAATAAGATATATGTTTTCCCACACTTTTTGCGCAGTCGCACAATTCCACTGTCACATTTGTGAGATTTTATGATCATATGATGATACAGTGTGATATTTAATAGGGTCATGGATGGTCATTTGGCTACAGAACTAAAACGCTTACAAGAAAGAGGCGGACTGCTCTAATTAAGAATACACCAGTACTTGATAGGCCTATCAGAAAATAAAGTACAAGGCTTGCCATGTATTTTACCTCTGTCAGGACAACCGTAACTCGGGCCATTCGTGAAGTCTTTACGAGAAAAACAGAAAAAATCAACTTGAAGCCTTGTGGTGCCATTACGAATAGCCTCGTTTCTCATGGTTAGGTGACGAAAGGGGGAACTGACAATTGAGGTAGTTTGGTTCTGGGGGGAAGAATAATGCGGACGGACGTCAACAATCGAGTGTGAGTGAAGGCTAACTGGAAACGACGGTAATTAAACATTTCAAACAAGTGATTTACGGTTAAGTTTAGGGTTAGGTTTAGGGTTAAGGTTAGGGACAATGTTGGAGGAAGGGAGACATGGCATGAAGCTGACACAACAACAGCGCTCCCCTCAAAGTCTTTTGGTAACTGGTCATCCTCTTACACAGAAGACGTTTTGTTTCTCAATTGAGGAGCTCCATACATTCATCTTAATTTGAGAGTAATCAAATAGGCTACATATAACCAAGGGCGAAACCATAAGAAAAATATTGAAGGGGTCCAAATCAGAAGTATAATAGCAGAGATTCTTTAAGTATCTCTCTGATAATAGTGTTGTGAAACGTCATAGGTCAGCGGGGGGTCTGGGGGCCCTCCCCCAGAAGATTTTTGATTTCCTAAATGCCATTTCCTGCATTCTAGTGCATTTTAGGACACATTTAAGACAAATCCTGACCCTAGGGATGCACCGATACCGATACTGGTATCGGTATCGGCTCCCGATACTGCTCACTCGTACTCGTACTCGTCAAGCACTTGCCGATACCAGGTATGAGTACTATTCTTACTCAAAACAATGCAAAATCTTGTCATGTTCTATGGACTTGAAATCAGCATGGAAAAAAAGTGCCACCTGATACATTTACTAACATTTAAATCTACATGGAAATTGACAATAAAAATATCTCAGGTGGAAAAAAACAAGGCCATGCATTTATTTTCATTGTATTTTGGTGGTAAAAGGTATTGGTATCGGTACTCGGTATCGGCAAGTACACACATTAATGTACTCGTACTTTTTTCAAAAAAGTGGTATCGGTGCATCCCTACCTGACCCCATTAAATAAATATAGAACAGTAGATTTCAGCCTTTGATCCAAGTGTGAGCCCTCCCAAAGTATTTTATAGTGAAGGTCTATTGAAAAAGATGTGCTTGAATTCAAAACCAGTTACAAGTCAAAGCTTGGTTTTCTTTTTTTGTCAAGTAGCAGGTGCTTCACCTCTGTCCTCATCGGGCAAAAGCTGTATCAGCGGCTTGGAGAGAAGGAATTTAATTTATAGTGGTTAATATATTTGTTTTGTATAGGCTAATACTACAGTGTCATCATGTTATTTTTTTTCCTTTCACATGGATACTTGTTTATGTTTATTTTGACTCATGAATCTATTTCATACATAAAAAGTAACAAGCCGCAGTGTTAAAAGTTTTAAGCTGTTTGAAAATGTGGTTCATGTACACCTTGCAGTTAAAGCCCACCAGATAGCAGCATTTAGCCTACAAATAACTAGGGTCACTATGAACACACAAGGCATGACTTTGATGGAAGGCAGAATACTTGTGCATACATTTGACAAACTGTGATTGTGCCAAGCCTAATGTTGTAAGCTTCGACTGGAAGAATAACTAACTTTCACAGCAGGCAGCTATCAGAGACTAGCATAATACAAGTTAATGTCACTTTAGCGTTTAGCATGCTAACAACGTTAGCGAAATCACAAACGTGTTTGCTTTAAACTGTGAACAATCAGTTTAGCTACCATCACCCAGCCAGATCCAATGATATTATCTCAACTGGGCATAGTAACATACAGTTATTGACGCTGCAATGTCTTAAATGTTGGGCAAACAGTGTTAGCGTTGAGCACATTGTTGTTGTCAGCCTTATATTATAATTACTTGGTGTTGTTAGCTTGTGAGCTTGCTTTTACTACTGGTCAGGCTTGCATGACATCTCTATTACTTCTCACCAAGCCACAAAGCAGTACTGCCAGAAAAAAAGACGAATCTCTCCTCATTTGTTCCTTTATTTTTTTTTAGCTGCCACTGGTTCTCACAACTTGTTATCTGCCTCCAACGCGATCAAGAAAAACAGCCAAAATTTCTAAACGAATCCGCAACTTCACATTCTGGGCTAAACCAAGTTCACAATGGGGACGGGGGTCTCATTTTTTTCTTTTTTCCTTGATTGCTTGGTTTATTTGCTCTCTTGTGTTTCCCACATTGAAATTAAATCTGATCTAGGAAAGAAGAAGGACTTCTATATGCCATATATTTGACAAAATATTGGAGGGGACAGATTGGTACTTTCCCAACATTGGGGGGGACGTGACCCCCCCAATGTGTATGGTGGTTACGCCCCTGCATATAACACACCAACACTCAAACACAGAGACACCTGGGGACAAGAGTTGGCAATGAGGTGGCTAAAGACTGGATAGGGTTGACTGACTGGTGCACAGAGTTCCAACACTAGTTCTAGCACACTAGATGTGGAACACTGAACTTTTGATTTATGCAGTGATGGGCCAGTAGACACACAGACATGAGCAAGTGCTGGCAATGGGGGAACTGGAGAGTGGGCAGGGGAGACGGACTGGGGAGCTGAATGCCGGCAGTAGTACTAGAACACTAGTCATGTTGACTGCCAGACACACAGCAGACACAGACATGGGCGAGTACAGGTAGTGAGTGGAGACGGCAGACTGGACACACACACACACACAGTGGTTGGGCCAGTTATGGAAAAGTCTCATTGCTTTTTGATACATCTGTGATGTGTCTGATGAAGGCAGAAGTCCTGAACTGAAAAACTGTGTCATGAATATTTAACTGTCTTTAGCTGTTACAGACACTGAACAACATAACTACCATTGTGCTACACCACTATGACGGTACACAAGGCCTTTGGTAACACCTTACGACTTGGTCTTTGCCATTCTGGTGGTAACAGCTAATTTATAACCAGGGTCGGGTCTTACTGGGTTAAGATTCCCATTAGTGTTTGCAAAGCAGTAGGGCCTAGCTTTTTTTCCTGGGGTCTCCTATGTAAACCAGTGACACATACAAATATAGAAATCACATAGAAGAATTATATGACATGACATACTGTATTACATGATACATATGTTGACACTCAAGGCTTCAAGAAATCTGTAAACAGGAAACGCCGCCGTTCAGACATACTGGTAGCCTGGTAAACCAGCGCCACCCGCTTCACGCCGACGTTTTTCAGCTAGCGAGTGGGTCTGGCCTCGGATCTGAGAACGTTTTGAACGCTGTGCCCTGAGTCAGGCAAAACCAATCACAACGCAGCGATTTGTTTTGAATCAAAGCGGGCGGGGTTTTGAGGGAGTGACGACGAACCTCGCAACACCGTTGGGAAAGCACATCAACGGCAAAGATCACTGATTGCACAGAGTGCCGGCAAGGTTTGAAAAAACAACAGGTTGTTCTCATCAACAATCTTCGGAGGTATTGTTCATCGGGGCCAGACTAAATTACTCCGGTCTCACATTTAGGCTGGTTTATTAGGCTAACATACTGGGGCAATTTACGGATGATGACATGCTTTAGTGTGTTTGTAACGAAACCACTGAAATCACACTTAGCTTACGACTCACAGTTATTTACCGGGTATTGGTTACAGTCCCTGGAGCTTTATGGGGTTAAGTCTCTTGCTCAAGGGCACCTCAGCCATGGAGTGTGGTAGGGAGCAGGAGGGTGGGATTTGAACCTGCAACCCTCTGATCTAAAGACCATCTCCTTAAACATTAGGCCACGGCTGCCCCTCAAATACACATCAATTGGAGGAGTTGTCTACACTTACAACCAAAATAGTATAGAATGGAGCATAGGCGGTGCATGTGTGCGCGTGTGTGTGTGTGCACGCGCGCACCGCACATACGGGCGTGTGTGCGTGCGTGCGTGCGTGCATGTCTGTGTTTGTGTCAGAAGGCTACAGCCATGAATTTGAATCCCACTTGAGTAGGCTTTGCCTGTTTAAGAGACTCATGAGCATCATGACAACAGTCCCATGCTTAAGTGACATTGAGCGTGGGTTTAGTTATAAACTTGAGTACTTTATTGGTGTTATTACCCAGTGACATTCAAGCATCGAGTACTTCATACCACTATGTCAGCCAGCATTGGTTAAATGAGGATAAAGAGGCCACTTATCATCTGTTAGTTTTGTGTTGTTGCTCCCACGTCTTGGTCCCTTTCCATCAAGGAGAGTTGTACAGTAACACCAC
The DNA here is from genome assembly GCF_034702125.1 of Engraulis encrasicolus. Lineage (NCBI taxonomy): Eukaryota > Metazoa > Chordata > Actinopteri > Clupeiformes > Engraulidae > Engraulis > Engraulis encrasicolus. The sequence goes on along the minus strand of NC_085862.1, from coordinate 50,355,903 downwards.
CCAATACACGCACGCAAGCAGGCAGACAGACACATGCACATGTACGCAGACAGACATGTGCTCAAGTATGCAGGCAGACAGACACAGGCATGCATTTTTCCAGTGAATTCATGAAAGCCTCGGCTGTCATCCATTCACTTGTAACAATTTAAAAATCATATTTTTTTTACCGTTACAGTCAGCAGAAGGTATCTGTTACACTGAATGACAATGCCATTTTGCACATCTTTGACCCACCCACCCACACACAAACACACATTTAGGTATGTGTTTTTGTTTCCCTGTGCAGAATAAGTTGCTGTGGGCTCTGGAGGTGGAGGTGAAGGTGGAGATCCCCCGTGCCAGCATGCGCATCAGCTCTCAGCATCCTCACACAGTTGTGGTCCCGCATATATGCCGGACAGGTCATATATCCCTTTCACACACACACACACACACACACACACACACACACACACACACACACACACACACACACACACACACACATACACACACACACACACACATGAAATACAGGAAATTCTAGAAAAATGTTATTATCTGCATCAGGAGGCAAACATCCCAAGGGCACAAATTATCCCTTTGTTTGGGTAGTGACGTGTGCGCAGTGTGCAGTGGAGGTCACACTGACCTACTGCACAGCCAGTTAAGTCTCGACACACTCCCACAAGGATGTTTTTGATTTCGTTTTTTCTTTCCCCTTTTTAACAGCTTCCACACAAGCTCGCACCACAACACACAAACCTCAATCTGGAGTAATGACATTACCACATGGGGATTTCTATTCTACCCACCCAAACATTCAGCCAGACGTCTGGGTGTCACATCCCATCCGCATCTGACGTCGACCATTGTGGACGTTGAAACATTGTGTTAAAAATGGGACGAAGCCTTCACGTCTACTCCTGTTATGGATGTTGAAACATGGTGTTAAAAATGGCAAGAGGTGGTGGTTAACTTTTAATTACTGCTCAGATGCTTTTATCATTAAAGTTTATACTGTGATCACTTCAAGGGTGGACTGGTCCCTTTCATTCATCGGTTCTTCTCATTCGACACAGATGTAAACACATCAAACATGCGAGATCAGTTTCAGAGATCGTGGCAATGTCTCGTTCTGTCCCGATATGTGCCGTAAAAGCGTCAAACTAGTGGTGAAACACAGAAGTACATGGCTGCTTCAGCAACGCAGTAGTGTCTACTCTGTTAAACATAAAACTGTTATATTGGTCTGACAGTGTGAAGACCGCACTAATTGGACACTGGCATTTGGCGAGCTGTTGGCCAGACTTAGCCAAGCGCCTGCAAGCCAGACACTAGGTCAAGGAAAGTGTACCCACACGCACGCACGCACGTGCATGCACACACACACACACACACACACACACACACACACACACACACACACACACACACACACACACACACACACACACACACACACACACACTGGATCAGATACCGTACAGTACCATAAAACTTCATTTTCACTTCCAGTCAAAAAATAAAAAATATCTGTCCATTTTTACATTACATTACATTACATTGCATTACATTACATTACATTGCATTTGGCAGACGCTTTATAACCAAAGCGACTTTCAAAAGAGGACATAATCAAGCCAACATCACAAGCAAATACAAAGTGCACAGGAAATATACAGAACAACAAGTGCAGTTGCAAAGAGGGTTTTTTTTTTGGAGTAAATAAAGAGTAAATAACAAGTACACACACAACACACACACAAACACATACACACACTCACATACCGCACAAACACACACACACAAACTAAACTAAACATCATTTCAAGAGTCTGCCCAGGGGCTAGGCCAGCTCAAGCATTAGTCTAGTAGTAGATTCTCTCGAAAGAGGAAGGTCTTTAGTTGTTTCTTGAAGGCTGTACGGGTCTGACTGACTGCTCTTTGTCGAACCTGGTGGCCAAGAAGCTTGTCGTTTTCCCTTCACCTCTCATTCCATAATTGATCCAAGTATATCTCATCAGCTGATCAACTTTCTTCCCTAGCGATTGGCCATGCACCTACACCTTTAAATTCCACCCTGTTCCCCTCAACCACACGTTTCTTGGTTTTTGCCACCTGCCTCCTCCCCTGCTCCGTCTTGTCATGTATGACATGGCATGTTCTCTTGTCATGTCGCCTGGCCTTGCCCCTGACTCTCTGCTTTTTCAAGGTGCTCATGGAAATAGGGGGGCTCCTCTGAACAGAGCCATACCGCCAAATGTGATTCATGGATAACAATAGGCCTAAAGAAATTTCATTTTGAATCTTCTCTTGTGTTTCTTGAATAAAATGGTCCTGACAGAAATAGGAATTGCACAGCCGCCTGGCCCCTAGTTGATTTTAAGACAACGGTGTGATGGTTTGTGTCTGTCTAACATCCTTCAGACACCTTGTGTGCTTGTGTTGTGGAACACGACTTAGCTAGACAGCTAGACGAACATACAGTACTGTGTATATCTAGGCTGGACATAGAGGTGTTCATGAATCATGAAACCACCAGACAGACATTACTATATACTAAAGATGACGGGCACACTATCACAATTTTTCGTGGACTGCCCAGCCCCACTCGGTTCACTTGGTCTTGAGTTGACTAAAACGTTCCATGGCCTTCTGGAAGGACCTCAGCCTCAGCAGGGGTTTGTTTTTGTTTCCTTCATAATAACTGTTAAATTATTATTTTAATCATTGATCATTGCTATGATAGTTTCACTTTGTACAAACAGTTACCGTCGCACATTCAGAACCTCATGCGATAGGATTTTATTTTATAGGATTTTATAGTTTTATAACATTGTGTAATTGCATAATAATTCTAAATATGTGAGTATACTGTATTTCTTCAACATGTTTTGTATGTTCTAAAGGGTAATACTAGGACAGACGTCAGAAGAGGTGGCTGAGAAAATGGACACTGAATGAAAAGCCCTGCCTTTTTATTCATTGAAGATCCATTTTAACTTATCTAAAAACACAACACAATCCATATAATTAATTTAACAAAGAATCCAAATATGGATATACTGTTCACACACACGCTCTAATAATAAATGAACAAAGTAAAGCGAATGTGCGGTAAACCTTTTTTCTATTGAATGGATACACTGTATTTGTCGTGTTGCCATGTTATGGATTAGCAAAACTATGCCATTTAGATTGTCATACACAGGCATTAAAATAAGGCATGAGTAATGCTTTGACATAACAATGCTGGGATGATAATACTTTGGGAGCAGCAGTGAAGACTTAGTGAGTCATGTGTGAGGGGAGGGAGGGTCTTGTTGGGGTGGGGGGGGGGGGGGCAGCAGGCTGGCCTGTAGTCTTCAGACTGTCACACAGCTCCTCAGACTCTAGAGCAGCGTATCGCAACCAGGGGTACGTGTACCCAGGGCCACGGACAGCTTTTGCTGGGACCAGGACAAAGTTATAAGGGCCAGTACCCAGTAGGCAGCATACAAGCATGCAGTAGGCAGTCATGGGTGAGTGGTTAGGGCGTCGGCCTCAAAGTTGAAAAGGGAATATTTATCCGCATATCGGGCTTTTGTCATAGGCAGATAATTCACCTAATCATTGAAACAACTGTGAATAAATTCACTGTATCACCTTATCAAATTGACCTGAAAGAAAACCCACACGAGACAGAGATAGCATTTAAAAACTGCAGCAGAATGGAGGTCTTGCCCAGCGCATAGATCTTAAAGCACTGAGACAATCCCACAGCCCGCTAACGGTTTTGGCCCTGCCTTTATTGTCAGCTAACAAGTAATCACTAACAGAATTGTTAGTTTAACCAAACAAGGACATAGTTCAGCTAATGAAAAATAAACATACAAGCCAGGTAGTAACTTATCTGTGACAACACAGATAACAGAACTCACAGCAAGTGACAACACAGATGTCAGAGCTCACACATAGAAAGAGTTCACACAGGGTTTAACCAAACAGAGTCTAACTAGAAACACAAAAAGCAATGTCCTAACTACGTTACATTTTTATCACATTTTATATTTTCAATAATACATTTATAAATGCAGAGAATTTCTTAACATATTCCCTCCTCTTGAAAATATAACCATTATCACTTAACAATCACCGTGGCTTTTACGCATGGTGTGTAGAATGAAAATACTCAAATGTAAAGCAGTTTTTTTGTTTTTTTTGTTTTTTTCATTCAGACAGAAGCACAAATACCTCCTCAACCTTGTTGTGGCAAAGATTGAGCACTAAAATGTACAACAGTCAGTCAATAAAATATGAAACTTCCTTCAAAGTTGACACTCTCGTTTACCCAAACTTTTTCCCCAAAGAAATTATGAATGGCCCCTTTATTGAACCACCCACTGTTTGCAAACCTATGTGAATATGTTATTCAAACTTTTGTATGTGGTACGACAGCCTTAAATGAATTTACCCCTGTAAAATCAGTATCAGTATAGTATGTACCTCACTAAATGTTGAATGCAACTGTATGCAATAAACTTCAAAACCTGAAATCAGAAAATTTCCTGAGAATAATAAAATAATCAGCAAATTAAAATCCAGAAACAATAAAATAATGGAAAAGATTAACTCAGTGAAACAATTAGGTGTGCAGTATACCCCTAACCTGTCTTACTTGCAGAAGTGGTCACTAACTAATGTCCATAATGTCTTGTTGTTGTTGTTGTTGCCAGACCAGTCTCTCTCTCTCTCTCTTGCCCATCGCTCTGTGTCTCTCTCCAGTGAAACCTTTCTCAGTCTTTCAGCAATCTTTCGACGATCTCTGGTACATTTCTTTGGCACCAGTCCGTGGATGCTGGCATCAGCTCCTTGCCTGCATGGCACTGTGGCAAACCCTCAGCGACTCTTTTGCACTCCTCCAGTCTTTCTCAAGCTGGCAGGATTCAGTCCTGGCATTGTTGCCCACACCTGCCATCAGGTCCAACTGACCTCAGCTCCTTGAACTCTGTCCATCGAAACTCCTGGAACGTCTCCTGACGCCCCTTTGTCACTTGAAACAACTCAGTCCACTTTCAATCAGAAAGAAACACCGTCCATTAATTAATCCACAAAACTTTCGAAACGACATTGTTGATCCTCCGGAAACAGCAACAGATCATCTCAACAGAGACAACCCTTTTGATGACATCAGTCCAACTGTCCATGTTGAACTTTTCCCTCACTTGAGAGACAACTCAGTCCTTGAGAGAGATTCCCAGAGAGGCAGAGAGATCATCCACTGGCAACCTTCCATGATGATTTTTCTCCTCTTCGACCACTCCTCAATTTCCACCTGTAACTACAAATAAATGTTAGCACACGGCCAAATTATTTCACCGCTTTCAACAATCAGTGTATACACTTCTCCTACTCCTATATGATGTTGTATGCATGTATGGTGCATTCTAGTGAACTTGTTCATGACCTAAAACAATTAAAACTCTACACTCTACCCCCTTTCCACAGAGAATATAATTATTTTCTGTGGAACAGGTCAACTTCTCATATCTGAGAGGTACTTTGTGCCTACTGCAATCTCACGAATGCTTCGAAAGCTTACAGTATTAAATCTCCAAGTCTCCATAGTTAACATTAACCAAAATAAAATAAGTTCCCCAAAATAAAGTAAATCCCAAAAAGTGTACTTGTATGTGATCATCAATGTCAGATATGACTACATGTCAACTAACTTCAGTGTTTATATCTAACTATGACTTAAGTATCCTTGCGTGCAAGCGTATCAAACTTCATGTCATCAGTTCTAAGTGATCAAATAAACCAATTGCCTTTGTGGACTAAATAACTCAAAACCCCCAAAATTAATAAACAAACTAAAATAAGAATGCAAAATGAAATGAAACTAAAAATGAGAATGAGAATGAATTGCTGCTCTAAAGCATTACCTGAAACTCCTACAGTCTCAAATTTAGCGTTACTCACAGTCTGCATGGTGCCCCACTCTGTCACCATGCACCCCTGCATGCAGTGTCCTTTTACGACAGGTCGTAAAATTCCTTCTTTAGAGACATAGTTGGTGTCACAGTAGTTAGGCCTGCACTAATCACATCAAAACAGAAGGTATGCAGGTCTCACTGTCCGTCGTTCATGAGGTCATGGTAGATGTAGGGCCCTATCCCAACTCCTGTCAGTAAGGACAGCACACTTAAAATATGGAGAGGAAAACAAAGTATGGGAACACATGCCATCAAAACACTACACACAATTCATAAAACTGGCAACACAAACCACCTTGCTGTCAACATCGTCACAAATAAGATAGGATGAGATTAGTCCTCACATGAAACTGTGGCACATAACCACTTTAGAAAGCAATAAAATTAAGGCTTATAATAAAATAGGCTTATATAAAATGCAAGGTTAAATCTCACCCAACTTGTACATTTTGACCCAATCAACCATAAACCATACTTAAAGCAAAATAAAATCCAGACAGAGGGGAGAAAATAAAAACAAACAAAACTGACAAATAAAATAAAGAAATAAATCACAGTTGGGAGATAGTAAAACAAACCAACTGCTTTAATGACCAGACTAGTGAGTCCAGTTAGGTAAACCCAACTCACAGCACAGTCGCTACTCAGAGGTACTCAACCCCAGTGTGAGGAAGCGCCTTCATGCACACCGGACCTCCAGCGACATCCAGTAATAGTCATTGAAAAGTTAAGTACCACAGTACTGCAGGACAATGACATAACACAGTGTTGCGAACAATGCATCACAAGTTCAGTAGTGCCATTCAGGTAACAGGACATTCATAACACTATGTCTCTGAACGGATTAAAAGAAAAGGGGAAAGAAAACCGACCCATTCCTCAGAAAAGCTTAGGCCTACGTTGAAAACCAGTACGAAATCATTCCAAAACACAGATCCATTAGGGCTTATGAAACATGTGAAAGTTGCAAAGACTACTCAAATTACTCAAACGGTCTTGGCTATAGAAAGCCTGAGCATGCAGGTTCACAATGAAATTTCACAAACAAAAACAAATACATTGTGGAAACAAAATGTGTAAAAATAAAATGAAAAGAACAGGATGACAAACCTCCATGTCGACACAGCCTACCATATGTGACAAAACAAAAACGGTCCCCCCAAAAAAAATAACATTGCAGTAAATAAAAACACATTCCATGTTTTGCTGTTTATACTCAGGAAAGTCAAATGTCTCTTGGACATTCTGGAGGATCACACCAACACAAACCAGACCGTCCTTCACTAGACAGCACAATCACTCATTCTCTCTCGTGCACTCAGTGAAGCAAACCACTCACATACACAAACAGAAACTCAAACAACCGGGGAGTGACACACACACACACACAGCAGTCACACAGCTGGCCTTCAAACATAAACATGGGCCCATTGAGACAAACACAGACATACAGACAGGTAAACTATCAATCACAAAAAGTGTTACGTTATGTCACACTCACTGCTCATTGACGAAGTAGAAGGGATATTTTGCAAATTACGCATCCCTGCGACTGATATTGTTATTGCCATGGCGAGCTACTTTTACTCCATCAAGAGCAAGTTGGGTGCACACTAGAGATTGGACAAAGCAGTTCTTCTAGGTATATTTGTCATCTCCACTCGTGTTCTTCTTAGCTAGGGAACAATGTCGAGCCCAATGACCTGTCATGCCACATGCAAAGCACAAATTATATTTTCGTCTCTCACCCATACACCCTAAGCGTCCTTTACCCCTCCCCCTCCTCTGTGCACTGCTGCCACGCACTGGATTCTCAGTCTTTGGGAAAGAGAGGGCTCGAAAATCATGATAGAGTGTTCGAAAATCATCCAATAAGTCTCGATCTGCAGTCTGGGAATAATTTTCCACTACTGAGGATTCGGAGCGAGTATTTGTTCTACTCATTGTAGGGGTGGCAGAATTGACCTCGAGGGTCATCACCCCCTTTAACACATTTTGTGAGTAGAGAGGAAATGGGACAGGCTGCCGTTCAACTCGCGCTACGGCAGGAGCATCAGGGAGAGTAGGGGATCATACCAGAGTACAGGGTGGTGTGTGTGGAGCTGGAGGGTCCTGATATTGACCTCCTTCCCCACACCTTGTGACAGTCACCCCATGGTTATTATTGTACCCAAACGCAACGCTATCATTGTCATGTACTCTGTCAGATCGCTTATGCTTCATTTGCATATTCCTAAATTCCGCTTCAGCAAGCCATAATTTACACACTCTGGCTTCTTCTTCATACTCATTCATTTTTCCTTTGTGGTGAAGAAGCACATTTTCTAATAAGGCCTCACAATTGTCAATTGTAAGGCTTCCATCAAAACCATATTTTACATTCCATCGCCTCACATAAGCTGAGGAGCCAGAATGCCTTTTTTCCATAAATTCAATATCTCCACCATTATCAGGCTCAGGATTTGTGTTACTCATGATACTAAATGAGCTTGCTTCAAGAGATATAACTAACGTGGTGGAGACACAAAACAAAATAGCCTATCAAAAAAAGTTCCTCAGCGTCTTGCCAAGGTTCAAGTGTCACCATGTGTCACAGATTTAGGCAACACAAGTGGCTAAAATAATTCAGATCCAAGAGAAAAACAAAACAAAAAAAAATAACTTTGCCACTTGCAAAGACTATAGTGTTGTGAGTTAAGGTAAATTAAGCTCTTAAGAAGAGTTGGTTTCCCATTTACACACATTCACTCAGAAATAAGATGGACTTCCTGGTCAGAATAAATAGTCCCAACCACGACAGTGAGTCTTTTGACTCTATACGGACTGATCTGATTGGTCCGAGGCCTATGTCAACTTGTCTGGCCTTGACTAGTCTTTTAGGCCCTAAAATCCCACATGCTGGGTTTGTCATATATTTTTTTTCCCTAATTCATTTTTCATGTTACTATTATTATTATTATCATTATCATTATTATTATCATTTATTATTTATTACTGTTTCTTTTTCATGGTCATCTTCTATTGAAAGTTACTGACCAACCATTCCCCCCCTCTCCAATCTGTGAGCATACAGCTTTAACAGATTGGAAAGTAGGAAAAAACTTTCAGCAATTTTGACAAAACAAAACAGAAAGATGTCCAACTATTACTGTACGACCTGCAGTTCTAAATTAAACACTGAGAAGTAAAATAGCCCTGCATTTCGGGGAAGCATCCTCTGTCTCAATTATGACAAAATTTAGAAAATATAAAGCCAAATTGCAGAAGTCTAAAATTGCCATAAACAGAATTTGTTCAGTATCCAACTATTACATTACACATTTAGCTAACAGCCAACTGCGGGGAAGTACTGCTCATCCTCTGATATGCAATAAATTAAACCTTACGGATGATGAGAACCCATTGTCTTGCAACAAAACAAGGACAGAATACAGACAGGCTACCCAGGTTCCAAACCCAAGTACCAAATACAGGCAATTTCCCACGCCACATGGACAAATTCCCGGAGACAACGCTCTATATACCGGTATGCTTGCCTGACCTGACCAGGACTTATATTACTGCCTATAGTCCAGGACTCACAGCTTCAAGCCTAGGTCTTGATGCCTAACCAGGTCTTACCTCATGCCTCTAGCTAGGACTTCAGTCACACTCACGCCGTCTGCGGATTGCCGTCAGCCCGGTCCTGGGGGAAAGATCAGAGCTCAACTTCCAAGATCCACGGCTCTCACGTGGTGCGCACACTCTTCAGCATCAACAATGACCTGTCACCCCAGGAACGAGCTATCCTGGCAAAAATTTAGAAATAAAAAAATCCAAATCCATACTACCTCTATCCTGTGGGTCCCAGTTGGTTCTTTACTCAGTCAGTCGTCGCTGAATATGAAGGCGTAGTGAGGCAAAGAGTCCCAGTGCGTCGTTACGTCTTCATATATCAGGGAGGACAATTTTTGAAGTTCGGCTATCGAAGGACCAAAACATGTGAATAAATTCACTGTATCACCTTATCAAATTGACCTGAAAGAAAACCCACACGAGACAGAGATAGCATTTAAAAACTGCAGCAGAATGGAGGTCTTCCCAGCGCATAGATCTTAAAGCACTGAGACAATCCCACAGCCCGCTAACGGTTTTGGCCCTGCCTTTATTGTCAGCTAACAAGTAATCACTAACAGAATTGTTAGTTTAACCAAACAAGGACATAGTTCAGCTAATGAAAAATAAACATACAAGCCAGGTAGTAACTTATCTGTGACAACACAGATAACAGAACTCACAGCAAGTGACAACACAGATGTCAGAGCTCACACATAGAAAGAGTTCACACAGGGTTTAACCAAACAGAGTCTAACTAGAAACACAAAAAGCAATGTCCTAACTACGTTACATTTTTATCACATTTTATATTTTCAATAATACATTTATGAATGCAGATAATTTCTTAACAACAACGTAGGCATTAAATTCCTGACCATTTTCCTGTTACTGGAAAAAATAACACAGCTTGCATTTCTTTACTGACACGTAGTTTTTTGGCGAATTGATCTACCCCCGTCACCTCATTGCTCTATTGCTTTGAGGGAACATACCTGTCCTCTTTTTGACATTTATCTCTCGTTGCCCAATGATGGTCAGACAGTCGAACACTAACAGGGAAAAAGAGCACTTCTGAAAGTTTGAGAAAAATATTTTTTTTGCATGTACACAACAAGTGAGCCCACTTACCCCCCAACTTGTAACTTTTTGCCATGAAATCTGACGGTTCCGGGTAGCATGCGCGCGCTAGCTGTATTCTGCCTCGTTGACTTTGCATTGACGTGACGTCACTCGGTCGTCTAGTTTTTGTTGTCATTTTTATAAATCAATGTGCAAGTTTTGAGGATGGCAACAGCCAAAATATTGATTAATGGGTTGTCAGGGGGTTATATAAGCAAAAATAAAGTTGCCACTCGTTAACACCAATGAACTGACAAGATATGAGACTGGGCCCACCACCTTAATAGGACAGTTTGAGAAGATGACAGGAAGAGAGTGGGAGAGAGAGAGACAGGGAAGGATTTGGAAACGACACCGGGCCGGAATAACCCAGGTCTACGTGATGTGACAGTGCAGTGCCCTACCGTTTGAGCCGCGACAGTGCCAAAAACATGCTCATTTTACACCTCCCTTTGCCATTCTTTGAATCTGGTAATATTACTTAGCACAGGGGTGTCAAACATACGGCCCGCGGGCCGCATCCGGCCCGCCAGAGGGTTCCATCCGGCCCGGATATTAAAAAGAAAAAAAATATATATATATATTTTTTTTTGTAACTTTTTTTTTTTTTTGTAACTTTTTTTTTTTCAATGAAATAACCGAATTGCGCAATTACGGCCGTCGGGGCAAAATCGAGACCTGCATGACATTAACCCAATGGTCCCTCTGTTATACTGTATATATGTAGTAAAGTGCACATCACACTTCTATGATAAATGGTGAATTTGTACTGTAACATGCATTTGATAAAGCTCATATATTGTAGACCTCATATATAGAGATAAAATGTTAACACTTCTTATTCGTATTGTATTGGTATTGGTTGTAATTAAATAATAAATATAATTGGATTTGTATTGGTTCCTATTAAGCTGAAACTGGAAACGGGATGTTAGAATGCGTGAAAATGCAGGAAATTACATCTAAGAAATACAAAATTTTGCTGGGGGACACCCCCAGACCCCCCGCCAAAATGAACTGTCCCGTACTTCATTCATTTAAGGTTGGCAATGAATGAATGAAGTCAAGGAAATTTTGCATAGGATTATCAGTATTGCATTGCTTTCTACATATTCAACACACTTAAAACGTGATAGTACTGAACACTAATCCTCTGCTTTAGGTTTTTTTTGCGAATATGTGACTAATGCGGCCCGCTTGAGGTCCACATGGGTTGTATGCGGCCCCCGGACCAAAATGAGTTTGACACCCCTGACTTAGCATGTATATTATCCATCTAAAATCTTTTGATTGACTTGACTTGCCATCAATTTCCCTGCTGGTTTTGTTTAAACAAGAGAATAGCAAACCATTAAATCTGGACCGTTTTAGTAATTAATTTTTCTTTATTCATTGACTATTGAAGAGCCAAATGTCATAACACAGCATAAGACTGTCTAGCCAGTCTCTCAAGGGACAGCTGTGAGTAAGAGGCTTCTGTGACACTCGGTGTGTTTGTTGGTTCCCATAAACACCCACACAAATTATTACATAAGCCAATATATCCTCCGTCCCAATCACTTCAAATGCATTTTTACCAGTAAACCTTAAAGATTTTAACCATCATTGCCATTAGTCAGTGTGTTATTTCAATGTCTCAAACCCAACGTTTACTCTCCAAATTGCCCACAGAATGACAGGGCAGACTTGAACACAAACAGTGACATTCAAGGAGAGGATCGAGGTGGCCTTTTTGAAGGTCTACCCCTAGGCCCCAACTCCGAACACTACATGTAAATTTCAGGGGGGGATATATCCCCTGTACCTTCCAAGCACAGGGCTGAGTAGAATTTTAATATACATGCATATGTATATCTTTATATTGTAAAACAATGGTGTTTTGTCTTTTGAAATAATAATAACAACAGAAGCTACCCAAATAAGCTTGACCATAACTTTACATGCTCTAGTGATTGGGGCTGATAACATTTATAAAACTTATGGGTCTGACTGGCCATTACAGATAGCCATCTTTTTTAATGATTAATATATTACGTGTTAATCCACTAAACAATAAATAAAGAACACATCCCCTCAGGGTGAGGAGTATTGACATTTTATCCATAATCAGAAAATTTAGAGCAAATGTACAATTATTTTCACTGCAAAGATAATTAATTTACCCTCCATAAATAATATAACAGTCATGTACAGAAACTGTAAATAATCAAATGTACTAGACTAGTCTAATTTACTACGAATGTGTTGGTCATCCCTACATGGAACATTTAGTCTTAAAAAAATAAACAGTGAGACAGAGACAGAGAGAGAGAGAGAGAGACAGAGAGAGAGAGAGAGAAAGTTCGAGGGGGGACCAATCTGTGATGTCACTGGTAGTGACTGGATGTCATTTTCAGTAAACAGCGCTGGTGTTTGCACTAGTGCCGGTGACCTGTTGGCCCGCGCTTCAGACGTTGGTGAATATGACACTTGTGGTTAAACTGGAGGGACCGTGCCAAGCAGACAAACCCAGCCCAACAGCCCGGTCCGGCCCAGCCCTCCCTTCTCACTGCTGTATATAAGATGGGCCCATCTGACAAGTGGAGAGTGATAGTGTGAAGAAATTCTTAGAGGTAGGACGAACGAATTCCGTAGTTGCGTCTATAAAATAATGTCAGTTTCTAATTTTTCTCGATATATATATCAATATTTTCATGGGTCTCTTGTGTTTATTACAGGTGGTACAGTTCATCAGCTGCACAATGACGATTTCTTCCTTCTGTACTCTGCTGGTCTTTGTGTGTGTAACATTCACCTTCTGCTCGGCTCAATGTAAGTACTTTTTTACATCATAGAGCAATTGCTAAGTTGTCCATGATATGTTGAATGGAAATCTTTTTGTCATAGACATGTGCACATCAGAGGGCATTGAACTTGTTTGTGTGTGTGTGTGTGTGTGTGTGTGTGTGTGTGTGTGTGTGTGTGTGTGTGTGTGTGTGTGTGTGTGTGTGTGTGTGTGTGTGTGTGTGTGTGCGTGCGTGTGTGTGTGTGTGGTGTGTGTGTGTGTGTGAGAGAGAGATAGAGAGAGAGAGAGAGAGAGAGAGAGAGAGAGAGAGAGAGAGAGAGAGAGAGAGAGAGAGAGAGAGAGAGATGCAAGTGTTTGCGAGAGTGTATGCACTTACCCATGCTTCTGTGTGTGCTTTACTCCTGGTGATTCATGTGTTGATGTTTGTGTTCTGACATCTTTCATTTGCACACTGGCAGATCATTGACTATCAGTAAATCTTCACCCGTTGCTAAACTGACTCTCTTCACAAATCCTGAAATGAATTGTGCATGAGACCCTTGTGGCACGATTTTATCATTGTCTTTTTCCTAATTTGAAGCTGGAATAACAATTCACAGCATGTCACTTCTTACAAGGCCCTTGTAAGCACTTTAAGACCCTTAGAGACTTTTGTCACCTTGCCCCTTTGTAAATTTGCCATCTAATTTTGCACGGGTTAGGCATAAATGCAATTTAGTTGTGTGCAGTGTGCACTTGTGTGCTGTGGAGTGCTGTGTCACAATGACAACAATGGTAGTTGGAGTTTCCCAGGTGGGCTTTGACTAATTTCATTGCACAGTTTAGTTTCTTTTCAGGGATGAAAAAAGAGACTTGGGGGTCTTTCAGTAAGCCCGATGTACAAATTGTAAATGGTTGTTTCCTGTCTGTGTAGTGAGCAGCTGTGCTGGGAGGTGTGGGGAGCCCTTCTATCGGGGCCACCTGTGTCACTGCGACTACGACTGCCTCGGCCATGAAGAGTGCTGCAGCGACTTTGAGGGCGCCTGCACCACAAGTAAGACTTATGCAGCAACAACATCAATATTAATGTACAGTATATAACGACAAGATTTTGGTTTGTTTTTTTTGTTTTGGGGTTGCATGTCTGTGTGCTCTTGTGTGTTTGTGTGTGTGTGTGTGTGTGTGTGTGTGTGTGTGTGTGTGGTGTGTGTGTGTGTGTGTGTGTGTGTGTGTGTGTCTGTGTGTGTGTGTGTGTGTGTGTGTGAGTGTGTGTGTGTGTGTGTGTCTTATACAGCAACATTGATATTAAAGGGGCAATATGTAGGATTAAAAGTTTAATTAATCAGTCCTGAGTCAGCCGATGCTTATTTGAGTCAACAGTAGGCTAAGTGAACGATGAGACTCGCGACCATTTTCACGGTCCGCCGTCAGAGAACCCCAAATGTAACTTTTGACAGAGGGACCCAAACGAGTGTCATGGGAAACACTTCTCATACGAAAAATTTGCTTTACATACCACCAGATACATATTCACATTTGTATCAACTGCTGGCATTCTGTGATGAAAAACATCACAGCATTTTTTCATGACAGTGTAGATTTTGAGACTGTTGCATGTTACGGGCACCACACAAACTATGTAATCCTACTTAATGGAAGTACGTATATACAAGATTTTTTTTGGGGGGGGGGTCGCATGTCTGTGTGCTCGTGTGTGTGTGTGTGTGTGTGCGTGTTTGTGTGTGTGTGTGCCCATGTCTGTGTGTGCCCTCACATGTGAATGTGCTCACATGTATACTTACATGAATGCATGTGTGTGTGGGCGTGCGTGCGTGTGTGTCTGTGTGCGTGTGCGTGTGCGTGTGTGTCTGTGTGTGTGTGTGTGCACCCGGCAGGTGGCTCATGTAAGGGCCGGTGTGGCGAGCCTTTTAAGAGGGGCAGGCAGTGTAACTGTGATGCAGACTGTGTGGAGTTCAAGCAGTGCTGTCCTGATTACAAGAGCTTCTGCGATGCTGATGCAGACGGTAAGACCGTCAGTGTGGCCGACTGGTCTACTCTGCCATCAGCCATCAACTACTAAACTAACCCAGCCCATACTACAGCTTTTAATTATGCTGATGTGTGTTCAGTTCTGTTTTGATAAGTAATTGCTTAATTGCTGTGTGTGTGTGTGTGTGTGTGTGTGTGTGTGTGTGTGTGTGTGTGTGTGTGTGTGTGTGTGTGTGTGTGTGAGTGTGTGTGTGTGTGTGTGTGTGTGTGTGTGTGTGTGTGTGTGTGTGTGTGTGTGTGTGTGTGTGTGTGTGTGTGTGTGTGTGTGTGTGTGTGTGTGTGTGTGTGTGTGTGTGTGTGTGTGTGTGTGCATACTTGTGTGTGTGTGTGTGTGTGCGCGTGTGCGCGTGTGTGTGTTTGCTTGTGTGTGCAATATTAATGCCGCAGAATCAGCAGAAAAAACGCCATCAAAACCGCCAGCAGAAAAGCCTTCAAAAAAGTCATCCAAAAAGCAGTCTAAAAAAAAGTCTTCAAAAAAGACAAAGAAGCCCAAAACGCCAGCCAAACCCACCGCCGCCGCTGAGCTTAGCCCATGCGCCACCACTCACGCTAGCAAGCCTGCAGGTATAATCACCTCAGCCACGCAAATGCTACTGGGATTTTGTGATTATCATAATCAAGAGCAATCATAATTAAATACTGTGTGAATTTGCATGGAGTGTGTATATTAATACACAGTTAAAAAATGCTGTGTTAATTCAACACTTAGAGAGTATTCTGGGACCAAATATACTCTAGAGCAGTGGTTCTCAACCTTTTTTGAATGGACCTCATCATGAGCCTCCCAATGCCTCCTTGACCTCATCATAAGCCTGCCAACGTCCACCTTAGTCTTAAGAAAAAAAAATAGACTAATCCCCCCCGCTCTCAGCTGTAAACTTCACCACATACCCCTTGAGTACCGTAACGTCTCTGTTGAGAAACACTACTCTAGAAGATGTTAAATTGACTCTGTAAGTGTTGAATTAACACAACAAAATTGACTGTGTATAATATTATGCTATACTTATCAATACATACATAATGTAGTGCTTGCTATGAGCTCATGCAGCCAGATCAATGAGTGCATACTGCATAGTAGAGTAATAGTAATCGTCAAAATACTGCAATTTATATACTGTATTAGTGTTATACATAGGAGATCCAGGAACAGCATGCCAATTCAATTGTTGACTTGTGAACTCAGCACAGTACAGTAGAGTCAATGCTGTGAGCTAATGGAAACTCTCAATGTGTAGAACTAGATCCTCCCATGCCAGAGGAATCGGATCCTATCCAGCCTGCTCCTGAAGATGTCAATGAGGGTGAGTACTAAAGACTGAACCAGCCATGGATGGTGTGGGTGTCCTGTTGTTATGGCCCACCCTGAACTACAAACTGCTCGTTAGAGTTAGGGTTAGGGCGATGTTGAAAAGCTTCTGGGAGTTCATTTGCTTGAAGGAAGCATTCTATTTCAACAATGTGTATTCTCGTGATTGTCTTGAACACAGTCTCCAGCTTTAATCTTTAACTGCTACCACATACCGCTGAGAAATCATCTTGAATTCTTTTCAATTGTCAGATAAGATGAGCAAAAGTGACTCCCATTTTCCTCCCTCTCCATTGTCCGAAGCAGAGGGGTTACCAGACCAAGTAAATATCTATGTCTGTTTCATCACTTCCAGTTAAAAAGACTTCAATATGATTTCCCAGCAGTATGTGACGCGTTCACTATCTGGAGCTTCTGTAAAACTTGGACAGGTTCCACTCAGCTCAGAAACAGGAAAAAGTGACAAATGTCACTAGTCCAGTCTTTCGCTCGGTGGCAGACACAGCACAACATGAGAATCGGAAACTTGCGTCCTTGCACCTTTGGGATTCGGTGTTGAAATAGGATTCCTTATGCCTGATGGAAATAACAGGACATGATTCACTTGACGCAAATTCAGTTTTATTATGTAAGGTCTGTCAGAAAGTCACGGAGGTTTTGGCAATTTACTGTGGCTGTATTTCAGCTATTTGATTTTAAATTAGATGTACTTTGTTCTACTGTATTTTATGGTCTGTAGAACAAATAAACTGTAGATCAAAAATCAATAGAAGCAGGGTTTCATTAGGAAGTGAAGTTTAAAAAAAGCAGAACAAATAAGATACAAGTCACATTATATGTCAGATTTGCACTTAGTACAGTGATCACTCTTAAGGTTTTAGTCTAATGATGGCACAACAGATCTGACTGATCTGAATAACTTCTCATGTCATTCATTGTCTCACCTCTCCTCCATATCAGCCATCAATTTCGTACCAGACACACCAGAGGTAGCTCCTCCCCCTGAAGCCACTAGTGGGTACGAGCCCCCGGCAACTGCTGCTCCTGAGTCCCTAGTGCCAACCGTTGCCATGGCATCACCTATGCCAGATGATGCCGAGGCAGTGCTGGACACAGAGCTGATGGATGATATGCTGACCCCAGACAACTTCAACCCAAACCCCATCCCCGACCCCAACCCCACTGTGCCTGATGAGACCCCACCAGGGCCCTCCGACCCTACAGCCCCTTCGTCTATGGATCAGACTCCCCCCACGGACAACCTGGGTGAGTTTTTGCTCCTACTACAGTCTGTACACTGTTAAGCGGCTGCCTTAAATTTGTAAGTTAACTCAACTTGAGGCTCATATTTTTGTCAACTTCCGAGTCCCAAGTTGAATTCACCTACAAAGATAAGGCAGCAGGGCAACTTACCTTTTAAAAATTAACTGTCTTGACACTAATCGCAGTGTGTGCTGCTATGACTTTTGCACTATTAATACTAGTACTATTTGACATTATGTTTGTTGGTTGTACAGGCTCATACATGTCAGATATGAGTTATGACATGCTATGCTGTTTATGACGGTGCCTTTTGGTCACCCATTTCCCATTTTTTCTCATCCATTTACCCCAACGCTACAGGGCCTTCCTCAGACCCATCAGACCCTCTCCCTACCCTGGCCTCTACTCCAGCATCTGAGCCAGTGGATGAGGACAGCGACCCACAGAGTCCAGCCAGCGAGCCCACATCATCAAGCCCAGACTCTGAGGGTCAAGATTCGCCCAACACCATGCCGAGCACAGCTAGCGTTATGATCACAACCGGCCCTACTGCTCCATCTGCATCTGAAGGAGCCACGACACCTGCAGACTCTCCTGTCGACTCGAACCCTACTCCCTCCACCCCAGCAGATGGAGCCGACACGCCTGTGCAAGGTGACTAAACCAAGGCATTACATTACATTACATTACATTACATTACATGTAACTGATGCTTTTAGCCAAAGCAACTAACAGTTATTTTACTAACAGTTATGTAAGGGCACCTCAGCTATGGAGTGAGACATGGAAGTGGAAGGGTGGGATTCGAACATGCAACCCTCTGATTTAAAGCTGCTAAACACTAGGCCAAAGAAAAAAAGCACCCAAGGTTCTCTTCATACTTGAAAAAGTTTATTTATTCTCTGGTTTATTGCACCAGACCCAAAAAGGCCTCTTTCGACCTCAAGCCATCCTCCCGTGTGCACGGCTCTTTTCCTATATGACCTGATGCATTGAACTCGCACCCAAAGCCATATTTACAAGATTGTATTCTTTGAACATGCCTTTGTACTTCTGTTACAGGTGACCAGACTAAACCAGGAGAGAACCCGGACCCAGCCTCCACCGATGCTCCAGGTACCTCCGATAGCCAGGCTACCACCGTCACCCCTCAAGATGTTTCAGGTGCTCCAGCCGGAGATGCATCAGACAAACCCTCTGAGCCACAAGATCCAACCACCACCAGAAACCCACCTACGGGCAGTGAGACCGTACCCACCGGCCAGCCAACTGTGGCAGGGGAGGATGGCAATCAGCCCTTGGCCACCCAAGACCCTGTTGTCTCACCTTTGTCACCTGATTCCACTGCTATACCCACTGACGCAGTCCCCACAAAGCCTGGAGAGACCCCATCAAAGCCTGGAGAGACACCTTCTAAACCAGGGGAGACACCTTCTAAACCTGGGGAGACACCATCAAAGCCTGACGAGACACCTTCTAAGCCAGGGGAGACACCATCAAAGCCTGGTGAGACACCATCAAAGCCTGGTGAGACACCATCAAAGCCTGGTGAGACACCTTCTAAACCAGTAGAGACACCTTCTAAGCCAGGGGAGACACCATCAAAGCCTGGAGAGACCCCATCAAAGCCAGGAGAGACACCATCTAAACCTGGGGAGACACCATCTAAGCCTGGAGAGACACCATCTAAGCCTGGCAGTGCCATCACCATCCCAGGACTGGACAACACCCTGGGCTACCAGTCAGGTGGGCGTGGATTCTCTGCCAATATAGCCTACTGTGCAGTACACCCAGTAAAGCCTCTTCTCAGGTTTGCTCTCTATGAAGCCTGCAGGCGATTGATGTGAAATAACACTAGTTATTTAATTGTCAAATTTATTTGCATTTGTATGAATGTGTTCTTTTTATTTACATCATTGCCCTTTGAAAGAAAATTATATTTGTCTCTTGTAGTGTTTCCCCATCTGTTGGTTACTGCACTACACACTAACTTGAAGCAGTATGGCTGGGGTTTTGACTCTTTGACACTTTTTGATACTTTCGTTTTGAGCCTTAGGCCCTAACCAATTTGCTATGGCATTTAAAGTGAAGTCTATGCTCCACAAACTGCTCATTTACTTGGCCCTTTTCTTTCTTTATATCTTTTATGTGTCTGTCTGTGGATCCCCCCTGCTGTGGCTAAGTTATTTAGCCACACAGAGTAACTGCCCATCCTGGATGCAGTAAATGTTAATTTTCTGCATGGCTTGAATCTTGTTCCTAAACTCACACCCAAGACAGGCTCATTATTAGCACTACTTTGCTCTTCCCATTGCAAAATCACAGGCCCAACATGCACAGTCTTAAAATGAGACGTTTCTACTGTTGATGACTTGAGCTGATGTCTACTGTCTCTGCCATTGATATTATGTGGCCAAACGGCTTCATTATGGAGAATATGGTTTCTTTCTCCTTTTCTATCTGTCTCTCTCTCTCTCTTATTTGTGGTTTATTTTTCCTTCATTCTTTGTTTTTACTTTTTTCTTTGTCTCTTCTGCACCTCGTTCTCTTCCTCTGGCTTATGGTGTTTCCCCTATACACATACAGACGACAGCAATGACACTAACCTCTGCAGTGGGCGCCCCATCAACGGCCTGACCACGCTGAGGAACGGGACCACAGTGGTTTTCCGAGGTGAGAGTCAGACTATTATTCCCCACACACAGGCAGGGATGGATTATGACACTATGGGCCCCTGGGCCAGACCACAAGGGAGACCCCCCTCAATTATGTTGGTAGTTTACAGAACAATTCACGGTGGAGTTGTTAATAAAAGTGTGATATTAATGCAATTTGAGAATACACATTTAGAGGCTAGAGCTTCAGGAGCCCCTTGACTCTTAGGCCCCTGGGCCTTGGCCTAGTAGGCCCGTGTAGTAATCTGTGACTACACACAGGGCGGCCGACCACACCATTGAGGCTGGCCAAGGTTTTGACGTTTTTCTCCACCTTGTACATTTTTTTTTTAAATTGGCATGGAGACAAAAACCACTAAAACTTTTTTCCTCAAAGATTGCATTTCAAGTAAGGCGTGGTACTTCTAAATGTCATTTTGACCCCTGGCTCTCTCTCACGTTAGAAAAAGAAGTTTGGTTTATGTGAAGTGTTGACGAATAGCAGATGATGAACAACAGATACTCATAAGTCTTAAAAGACCTAATATATGCCTTTTATAATCCATAAAATATTAATAGTTCATATTAAAAGAATTGTCAGGAATAAAATCTATGCATCCGTAGCACTGTAATCATATTAAACAAGTATGCTTCTGTGCAAATTATACAACAAATTCCCATCAGGATCCAAACCTTTTAAAATATGTGGTCTTTAAGTCGAGAAATCTCTGGCTGTGTGGATATGTACAGTGTGTGTTAGTTGGCTGTGTGGATATGTACAGTGTGTGTAAGTGAAATAATGTAATATAATCAGGGCTCTAAATTAACTTTTTCCACCACCAGCCAATTTGGCTAGTGGACATTTTTTCTTACCAGCCAAACAGAAGTTCAACTAGCCATTTTTTTCAATCTCGCCAAAATAAACTATGTGTTAGGCTAGTTATTTTTTTTTTAAATTATGGTAATTTTGTTCAACAATTACACTATATACACTATATATAGGCCTGCATACTATAGGCCTATTATAGGCTATATATTTTTTCATTATTTTTTAACTTCTGCTTTATTTTTAACTTTCATTACTTAGGCCTAATCAATTTGATTAGTTTTTGTTCAATTCCTCTGAAAACAGCTGAATCACATCACACAAGCCACTCACATAACAGACCTTTAACATACAAAACCTTACATACGCACACCCCAAGGAAGCAGAAGTGATGAGAGGAAAAGGAGAGGAGAGAGGAGGAGCTCTTCTCTTATCTACCATGCGCAACAAAATGACAAGAAGCCTAGTTTAACTAAAAGTAAATAATATCACGGGAATCTTCGATTCCTTTGTGACTTCCACAGCTTCGTCGTTGGTTGCTTTTTTGTTATTTGTTTTCTTTCCGATGGCGTGGGCTTTCCAACTTAGTTGCGCCAGGACTCGGAACATTTCAGAAGACAACTGAACTGACAGCTACGCTCACACTACTCTGACAGTCAGCTCTCCTCCTCTGCCCTTGTCGCTATTTCGTTCCACAACCACTCCTTTTTTAACGTCACTATTATTACGGTTACAATTACTACTAGCATTCACCAACACACAGAACTTTGCTCTAACCACCGCCACATTCTCATCACTCGCACAAAACATAGGCATAATCTGCGTCATGTGTTATTGAAACGGTCAGGGCCTCGCTGCTTCAAAAAGGCAGCCTGTTACAGCAAGGTTCAGCCTAGTAATAATAGCAGAAGTGGCGTTAAGGTTGTGGCGAAATCGACGAGA
Organism: Engraulis encrasicolus; assembly: GCF_034702125.1. Lineage (NCBI taxonomy): Eukaryota > Metazoa > Chordata > Actinopteri > Clupeiformes > Engraulidae > Engraulis > Engraulis encrasicolus. The sequence goes on along the minus strand of NC_085862.1, from coordinate 50,333,420 downwards.
GCATAGGAGGAGAGCTGCCTGTCAGAATAGTGTGAGCGTAGCTGAAGGCTGGTCGTCTGAAATGTTTTCAATGCTGGCGCGCGCAACAGCATGGAGTTGCCGCTTGCTGCACTCAGAAATTCTCTAAGCTATGAGATAGGCATCTCTCATTGGCTCCCATTATAGCCCCGTTGGCGAACGCAGCCAAGTAAAAGATGAATGGGAGCCTATTGGGCTAAATGGCTCAGCAGGGATTTGTGACGGTTCTGTTCTCTGGTTTGTAAAGATGTGTGCACATTATGTACCTTATCATAGAAGTTGTATTAGAAGTGAAGTTAAAGGTTCCTGACATGGCTTTGTTCTCCCAAAGACGTGTTAGTTTTGTCCTGCAACACGCTAGCATTCGGCTAATACCTGCTGGCTGAGGAATCTCTGCGACTATTCACGACCAGAGCTGACGAGAGACGTACTCTGACTGATCCTAGCAGAAACATCTACGGTCACACACCTCAAAACCCCCCACCGCCGTCCAACATGTTAATTGAAGGTGCCCAAATTCTTAAGGATGAGCACAGTCATTTCCTTTACGCAATGTACACATGCCGCTTTTCCACCACCTTAAATGCTATAAATAACAGGTGTCCGCAACAATCCTAACATAATTTAAACACATCGACTTCTGAAGTCAGACTTAAAACTACAAAACAAATGGCGTAGTGCCGTAAAGTCGATTGTCACGTGTTATGTCATTGCTATAGTTGAAATAAGGGTCATTTTCACGAATCTAACACTTGACAAGATGCAAACGTGTTGGCAAATGCTTTCACTTACTCATATCTATCGAACGCGACTCCATTGTTTCCAGGGAAAAAATCACACGGGCAGATAGTTCTATGAGAAGCGTACAGCCCCATTGGCACCCATTCATTATTTACTTGGCTGCGATAACATAGCTGCAGTGCCACTCCTGGCCACACCAGCTAGTGGTCGTTCTTGTACAAGATTCCATTTTCTTTGCTGCACTAGAAAGCCCACGGTGGGAGGCTACGTCGTGACGCTAGTGTCCATGGGTAATGTAGGAAATCTCGCCTTAAGGGCTCTGCATACTTAACGTGCGCACGTTCGTCATAGCAGCGGTTTACCGTTCATAATTTACTGTACTCGGGCGCTACTGGCCAAATTGGCGGGTAGGTATTTTTTTCTACTAGCCAAAATTAATTTTCACCCGTGTTTGGCGGGTTGGCGTGTGTTAATTTAGAGCCCTGAATATAATGTAATGTAATTTCTAATTCATTTATTTTCTTGTTTAAATGCAATTTAAGTTAATGAAATGTGATGTGACATAAAGTAATGTAATGTAATGTAAATGGGTAGGACACATCTTCTGGATGCTGGACTCCAGGAGGGTGCCAAGTCCACCACAACGCATCACAGACGTGTGGGGAATCCCCTCCCCCATCGACACAGTCTTCACCCGCTGTAACTGCCAAGGGAAGACCTACTTCCTTAAGGTAGGTAAAGGCTGGCTGCCATATACATGGGTTCTAATTTTTTGTTTTCCCTTGGCTGTACGAACCTAGCTGCGCACAACTCAACCTCTGATTGTTGGAATCTGCTGTCGGTCAAAACATTTGCTCACGTGGTTGGCTGCCAGTGTCTTGCCCCTCCTCATAACATTGTGTTTACAAACACTGAGAACCCATGTATGTCATTTGGACAAGGACCAGGCAGACCAGCAAATGGCAAAGGTGTAGCAATGCATGTGCTTGGCCGGGCATGAGTGGTACTTGATAATCAAGCCCACCCAATCAAAAAGGTGTTTTTTGCTTTATCGTTTTAAGAAATAATAATAATAACCGTTTTCAGCTAGGCTCATCTGAGGTTTTCCTGCTTATTTTATGCTTTCTGTTCAGACAACTAAAAGAAGGGCATATGAACTGGCAGGCACAACAGTCCCAGCACAGAGCAAAGGGCACAGTAGTAAACATACCCGGTGCAGCAGAGGGCATAGCTGCCAGGCTCAGCCCCCGCATGTTCTAGACTCTCCAGAGAACAGAACATCATGGATTCCAGATTGACATTTAAAGTTCCATTGCATTTGCTGCTCTCTAATGGGATGGCTGTTTCATTTTTTCCAGAAATCAGGAAATGTGGGTGTGGGTGGATTAATCAAATCACTTCAGGCACAGAGGCAGCTATTTTATTTATTTTTTAAATGTTAATTTGTAGGGCTTTTATGGTTTTCTTCCATCACCATAGACCACTGGGAAATCTGTTTAATAACAAATAGATCACATGTTTTTCAGGGGCGTAACTACTGGCGTTTTGAGAACGATGTGATGGACCCGGGCTATCCCAAGGCTATCCGGACAGGCTTCGACGGCCTATCAGGTCACATTACTGCAGCTCTGTCTGTGCCTGCTTACAGGCAGAGGAGGGAGTCTGTGTACTTCTTCAAGAGAGGTAAACAAGGTTGTATTTCATGTCCATGTACATATACAGTATACACATGAATTATATGTATCAATGTATGTATTTCATTATACATACACAGTGTTTCCCCCAGAATTGTTGTGAGTCAAGGTGGTGGGGCGATAAAAGTAAAACAAAAATTGGCTAACCAACTTAAGAAATGGCATTCACAACATCAAATCTTTATTATTTCAGGGGCCTAGTCAAGGTGGTAGGTGTTTCTTGTCAAGGTGGCCACCTTAGCAATATTGTGCTGGGGGAAACCCTGATACATGTACTTTCTTTGGACTTTCATCTCAGTGACTTTCTGGACTTTCATTGAGCTGGATATTTTTATTAACTCATTAAACTATTAACTAGTAAATTCATTTGATAATATATCCATATAACATATAATATATATTCATGTAATAGCAATAATGTACAGCAATAACATGTTAACTTTTCAGAATACCAAGGACACTAGAGATTAAAAAACTGAAAAGGGAGTGAAACAGAACGGTGAAATCACTTTGAGTTTGCGAACTGGAGTTGATGAGTTTTTATTGTGAGTAAGACCTTTCCACTTTCATGGCTCCTCTCTTGCACAGGTGGCCGAGTGCAGAAATACTCGTACGACCCCTTGAAGGCACCCAAATGTGGCAACCAGCCCAGCCAGCCTATGCTACCCAGCCAGCCTATGCAGCCCAGCCAGCCGAGGGTTCACTACGCAGTACTGACCAGACGCAACAGGAGGCAGGCACCAGGTGAGCAGAGGACTCCCACAATGCTGATGGTAGTCGGAGGATGCAAGTCATTCCTCCTGTCCTTTCCTGTGGCTTGTGAGTTGTGGCCTTGTGATGCAAGGCTCAACATCACTGATGATCAAAGTTTATTCAAAAACGGATTAAGATAGCCGGGGCCCCCTGGAAGGGAAATTTCACGACGAAATGACATATAGACCGCGTCATAATTATAAGCTAGGAATTAAGGATAACATGTCTGCCAGCTGTGGAGAGGGGTATCAACAAGATTTAAAACAGTACCCAATAGTGCATATTGTCACAATTCTGCGATTTTTGACTTCTAGGCTGCAGGGCAAAGTCCCCCAAAATGTAGTCTGCCTAGGTTGACAGTGGGTAAACTGTTGTTTTCTCCACGAAAGTACGACGACACCAAGTCGACACCCAGAGTAGCAGAGTGGGAGAGGGCCTGAGGCCTTTAATCTGGTTATACTCCGCTGTTGCTTGACTGATGGCACTAACAACGCCATATGAGCTCTTCATGGTAGTAGTCATTTGTACTTTAAAGTGTCTTTGATTTCTCAAATCTTTCATTCAATTTACATACATCATGTCATCATGTTTCAAGTGAGGCAGACAGACGATGTTGGTCACATTCATTTTTCCCCATCTCAGGAGGTTGGGCTGCATCATCACCTTGACTTGCCTCTCTGCAGAAATATGCCTGGCAGAACAATTAAATTGTATTTGACATTCGGGTTGCCACCTCTGTCAAAATACCTGGATATTTCGAGCACAACCTTACATTTTTTCTTATAAGCAATGCCATCCTTCAGTATCTAGGGAAAATAAATCACAGGGGTAGACCATTACGAACCGGCACAATTGGTTAAAACCAGGACAGGTGTCAACACTACTTGACATTGACCTTGACCTTGTCTTGTCTCTCCCTTCAGCAGCAACCTACCTGGGTAAGGAGCTGAGCATCAAGACCAGCTGGAGGGGTTTCCCTACCACCGTCACCTCAGCCGTCTCCATGCCCTCCAGATTCGCACCAGACGGATACAACTATTACGTCTTCTCCCGCAGTGAGTAAACGCAACATGTTTTCCTGGTGTGGAATTTGAAAAACAATGTTTTCAAGATGTTTTAAACATCCATTTTTTTAAGGTTTTCATTTCAAAAGAACAGTCCGAGAGATGACAGGAAGCGAAGTGAGGAGAGATGGGGTAGGGCTGGGACATGACCCAGATCGGACTCAAACCTGGGTCCCCATAGCACCCCTAATTTACCAACAAAGTTGACTTAAGTGTTTTGAAGAACTAAGTGACAGGTGTTGTAATTACAGTAGATGGGCAGGAGGAAAGGAAAGTGCATTTGTATTTGCATTTGAGTTGTACAACAAATTGAGAATAACATATTAAGGTAGTACAACGTATTCCCAACTTCACTTTCAGAACTTCTCCAATGCCCGTTCCAGATGTATTTAAGTCTGGCATCCTACTACAATCATGGGCACCCAGCCCAGCTAGAGTTGAAAGTATTTTCTTTTTCTGAGTCAGTGTCACAAATGTGCTCCAGATGTGGCCTTTAAAACACCCGGCTGCTGCCTTCGCTTTAACGAGTTGACTTAGATGGCTTATTAAAGTGGAAGAACGGCGTGTGTGCCTGCCGTGAGGGGCCGGCCGGGCATCCTTGTTGATCTTCACCGAATGAGTGTAAGTCATGTCTCAAAAAACACTGTCTGGTCTGGATGGGCGCTGGCTGGCGGGACACACTAGTGGGAGTGTGTGTGAGTAATGGTGTGATTGATGGTTCGCAGCCCTGCGTGGGTAAGGGTGGACCATGTATACGGGATACAGCCTTAGCAGTGTGTGTGTGTGTGTGTGTGTGTGTGTGTGTGTGTGCGCTACACTGATGCTCCAGAAGCTTGCGTGGGTATGGGAGGGTGTGTGTGTGTGTGTACACAGATCAAAACTGACATTTCTGTCTGATGTGTGAATTATGGAGCTTGTGTGTGGATACAGGCTGTGTGTGCTCACACACATCACATCAGTTGGGGTTCCTTCAGGTTTTGGCTGGCCTGGGTGCACAACAGGAAGTCATGTTGCAGTGGAGCCTACGTCTAGTCATTGTGTCACTCAGGAAGCAAATACACGCATGTCATGTCCCAGTGCCCACGCTTGGCTCGACCCTACCTCACCTTTGAACACTGTCTGGGTACAAGGGAAATGTTTATGACCTCACCTCCCCAACAGAGGAGCAGGTTGTCTTATTTCTCAAGACATCTGAAGGAGCAGCTACATTTTTGTATACAATATAATGCTCCCCTGTGATCAATTCTAACTTCAATTGATTAAATTAAAATTAGAAAAGGGAAAACCCAACATACCACTATTTTTGTCTGTAAAGGCCTACATATTATCCATGTTGCACTGTCGACGGAGATGCTCATCCCACTGCATGCATGATGAATAGTTCACATTGTCCATATGCATAATAATAATGTTTTATTTTTTTGCATTTTTTCTTAGACTAGAATATAAATGTATTTCTTTCAATAAGTATTTACCACGTTTCATCATCTTGTGAGAAATGAGAGCAAGGAATGTTCTTACTGTAAGTAACAACCCGGTGGTGTCTCTTGTGTCCCACAGCAACGCACTACAATATCAAGATCGATGCAGAGCGGCCTAAGCTTGAGACACCAATCACCACCACCACCACTCAGACACAGGGCACTCCCAAGAGCTTCTTCAACTGCCCCAAGAACACACAAACCTGAGACGGGACACGGACACATACAAATGATGTGGCACAAATTACAAAATGTCTATCGGTAGACACTGCATAACGAAGTCTCCACACTTCATCTGACCAAATACCACAAACAGAAGTTCAGTAAAAAAATGTTCATACTTTATTTGTACTTTCTCACTGATCACAATTGCTGCTGACAATTACGCGCACAATAAAAATAATCAATCCTCTGACGATTTAGAAAAGGAGAAAAACAAGAGCAAGAGCACACCACACAGCTGCTGAACTGGCTTGAAGCAAATAAAACTTAGTGATGTTGAGTGGAACTGTAGTTGCTGGGCTTTAGTTGCTGCAGGGGATGATAAAGGTGTGACACTGTATGGGAAATGGCCTTATTTCAGAGAGCGATCTCTGAATCCCATGCCTGCGGAGAGAGAAGAGAGAGGATTCAGTAACCAGTAACATTCACACTTCACATGAAAGAGTTTCATTGCAAAATGGTGTATATCCATTTTGGGAAATTACATTTTTGTTCTGGGCATTCCATTGCATTGCATTGCATTGGAAAGTGCATTTTATACAGGTTTAAAAAGTATGTTCTGAAAATATTAGAATGGCAAGTATTCCCACATAGATGATAGGACTTCTGAACAGTCACTTTCAATAATAAAATACAAGTCAAAAATGGTGGATACACAAATTTGCAACAAAACTCTTCACTTCTTCATGCCTCCTACAATGTGTTCAACACTGATCAAGTCAGATCCTGTACATTTGACTGTAAAATGTGTTTTTATACATCTTATTAAATGTAATAACTACAACTGAGTGTTTTATTGATCTTAAAATGAATAAGGAAATACATCAACGTACAAATGAACTAGCATGTCAAAGAATCTCTAGTTCACAGCACTCTGTGTGCGTGTGTGTGCGTGTGTGTGTGTGTGTGTGTGTGTGCGTGTGTGTGTGTGTGTGTGTGTACCTCTCTTGGGACCACTGCCCATCTGTGTGTGTGTCCAGCGTTGCAGCCTACCACCAAGCCCTCTGCCTCTGGTAGGCTGAGAGCTGCTAGTGTCTGGGGAACAAAATGTAACACACAATGAACAGTTAAAAAAGTAAACAAATATTAAAGCTTAATCTTGTGAAGGGTACATATGCAAATACAACACACAAAACAGTGTTACAGGTGTGTGTGTGTGTGTGTGTGTGTGTGTGTGTGTGTGTGTGTGTGTGTGTGTGTGTGTGTGTGTGTGTGTGTGTGTGTGTGTGTGTGTACCTGCGGAGCTAGAGGATGGCTCCTGACTGGTGGAGGGGAGGCTGGCCTCGTCAGATGTCTGTCCAGAGTCCTCGGCCTCTGTCTGGGACACGGACTCCACACCGGCGTCCACACTCACCCTGCACAACATTCACAACACGCATACAAGACAAAGCGAGAAAGCGAGTGGGTGTGAGGGAAAAAGACAGAAAGAGTGAGTGTGTCTTCCTGTTGCCCTCACCTTCTATAAAAATAATTTCACTGCATTTGTGCATGTGTGCGGTCATCACTTGGCCTAATGGTTCCATGAAGCTATAGGCCCTTCCAGTAAAGCCATGTGTGTGCTTGTGTGCCCAGGTGAAAAAGTGGTTGAATTTAGTACAATAAAAGCATGACTGAAGTGTACTTAGCATGTTAAAAGTGCACTCGTGCTTTTTGTGCTAAGAAAAAGTATGTTTACAATATGCTTATTTAAAGTGTACTTAAAATTAGATGTATTTAAGTTGCTCTCAAAGAAAGTACACTTAGCGAACCACACTTCAAGTGCACTTCGAAGATGTTTGGCTAAAGTGTATTTAGAGGAATATACTAATAGTGTTCTAATAGTGAACTTACTAAAAGTGTATTTTTTAATAACATATTGCAATTGTACTTTTTTAAAGTGCAATATGATTACACTTCACCCAAATGTCTTTGAAGTGTGATTTTCTATAGTGCGCTTTAAAGTAAATCGCTTTAACATATTGCAAGTACACTTTTTGTAAGTGCACCATGATTGTACTTCACCCAAATATCTTCAAAGTGTGCTTACACAAAGTGCATTTACCCATGATGCACCATCATACATGTCCCATCATGCAATGCACTTCTTGGAGCTAAATTTCTCAAACAGAAAGCCATTTATCCTGAAGGAATATTTTTGGTTTGTATGAAAATATTACTCATTGTTATATTCTGTGTTTATTGTAGGAGTTTTAAAATTTTAAAGTGGTACACAAAAAAGGACCATGTTCTCACCGTCATTATGATGGTCACGTATATGTTCTGGTATATATAGGCTCACACTTCCCATGATATCATGGTGGGAGGTAAGTTGGAACTAGTTGTTCAAACAAAAAGTAGAGGGTCACCATTAGTGATCAATTCAAGTGATCAAATGCAGGAAGGTGGAACAAGATTGAAATAAAGTGAAATGTGTATCTGAAATCTCTGTAACAATGCAATGATTGTAAATGTCAGTCGTGCTAGGCATGCATACTGTATCACTACTGTGACATGTGGCTGTGTGTAATGTATAACCTCTGAGGACCAGCATGGATTGTAGTATTACATTTATATTATTTCATGTACTTGGGAGTGTACTGTAAATATACTTCAAGCATACCTGTTATATATTTACAATACTTAATGTGATATACTTTTTACAGACTTAAAATGTTCCAATGTAGTCCAAAGAAGCATGAAGTTAATATACTTTTATTGAGCTTCTAGTAACAATAAAATGTTATAGAAGTGTACTCAAGCACACTCTTAATGCCATACGAATGAATGAAAAGGATGTTTGGAGCATACTTTCAAAAGTATGCTTGTAGTGCACTTAAAGTTGTCCAAAAGCGGTGCCAATTTAGCATCCTCAGTGTGCTGCAAGTGTGCTGAAGTACTGCTTTAGTAGTGCTTCAGCGCACTAATAGTGCAATGAAGCGCACTTTAAATCGCCGAAAATAGTACACTTTGTACTAAGTACGGTCAAAAAAGTACCCTTTAAGTATATGGGTTTTTCACCTGGGTGCCCATCCCTTGGGTCTTTACTTTCAAGTGGAACAATAACCTCATGGAACCAGAGTAGAGTCTGTGTGTGTGTGCGTGCGTGTGCGTTCACTCACCCCTCGGCCTCTGGTTCCATGAGGTTGTCGTCTCTCTCGTCTCCGCCAGTGGAGGCTCCCGGGGTGTTCAAGCTGGGCGTGGAGGTGGTTACCAGGGGAACTGACTGGGAGGCCGGCTCAGACGTGTCCATGGAGAAGTTATCGATGGACACGTCCTGAGAGAAGACAGACACTGGCAAGGGGGAACAGGAGAGGACAGACACAAAGATTATTTATTTGACTATTTTTCCAAGTAAACTGTCTGAAACAGACTGAAAACTTAGTAAATCCTCACATCAAATTTTAATAGCTGTCAATGTGCAGTCTTGTTCCATTTACTGCCAGTTCAGCAGCTATGGCTGCGTCATAGCCAGCAGATACAAAAAAATTCTCACAAGATTTGCAAATAAATGAACAGATTATATATGTATAACACATTAAGAAGTTCAAAAGCCCAGGATTTCCACATGTAATGACTGGTCTCTGTCTCTCACCTGGTGCTGCCACCTGTAGAGGCGTGGTGGGGACGCTGCGGCCCCCTGACTCCTCCTCCTGGGACGCCAGGAACAACGGACTCTCATACATACCCAGACCTGACAAGATAGATGTAAAGTCCTGCTTAGGTTTTCTGCAGGAGTTCTCAACACACACTATTTAATTAGCTCATCAACCTGACTTATGTCACTATTTTGGGGCTTAATACATTTAAAATCGTTGGCCGGGGTTTATAAAGGTGGTTAAGTGTCTTATTTTTCATGTTAAGCGTTGTCTTGATTTAAGACAAGCTAAACGAGGGAGTAAGTAGCTAAGCTAGTGAAAGTCAATGAATCCATTGACTCTCACTAGCTTACTTACTTACTCCCACCTTAAAACAAGACAACGCCGAACATGAAAAATAAGACACTTTACTACCTTTATAAATTCAGCCCCAAAATAGTGGCATACCCCTTTAAGGGCGGTGGTTATTAGGAGGATCAGCTGGTTCATTGTATTGGCTGGAGCAAAAATGTGGCAGCAATGTGGGACCAATCACTCAAAGCTACAATTGAGGACGATATTATTAGCCCCCCTCCTGAAATTAGTATCTCTCTTGATTTCTCAGTGAGAATGACCATTATGAACCGTTTCTGTTATTCTGGAAACAAATACACTGATGGAGATCATGTCCAATGAGTTGAATTTGGATTTTTCCATTTTCACAATGAGTTTAAACAAAAAAGGGTAAACATGGCAAGGACAAAATGCCCCCTTATCATTAATAGTCAATAGAGTGCCATTTATGAACCAAAACTGACGTCAGGAACTTTGATTAGTTGTTAACTATTTTGGTCCATTTTCATTGCAAATAATTAAGCTGGTCCAAATTGCATGGATGTTGAGGATGGACATTCATTTTCAGCACTCCTCAAAGACTATCTAAAGGATTGAGATCTGAACCACACCATGACCATGGTTTTAGTATCCTTGAAGAACATTTGAACAATTTTGGATGAAAGTTTTGGGTTATTATCTTATCCATTGAAGATCTTAGCTTCCTCTATGAGCATATTTTTGCATGGTCACCTTCCACATTCTATCATAATCTTCTGTTTTTATGGTGCCGTACACCCAAACAAGGTTTCCTGTGGCTGAGGCTGCCACAGAATGATACTTCCACCACCATGTTTAATTGTGGAAACCATGTTATAAAGTTTTAAGGACTATCCCTTTCCTCACCTGACAGAATCAGAATGCATGCATCAAAGCAGGTGCAATTGAATCTCATCAAATGAAAGCAGAGACTTTCAAAACTCATTTTTGACTTTCAAATGTTCATAGGCAAAGCTCAATAACACTCTGATATGCACCGCCTTTAGTAAAAGGGTTCTTCTGTGATGATGGCCCCAAAGCCCAATATGATGACAAGCCCTAACAGCTGTCTTTCTTGAAATAAAAACTCCAGGTGAGGCCAGGTCAATAACAATCATCTAGGCAGGTGTCCAATGCTTCTTTGTGGAAACTGCTTAGCCTCATTAGACCATAGTGGTGGGGGCATCAAGTTTTTAGACTATTTATTCAGCCTCAGACACAGGAAGTCTGGGTCTGGACCTGGATTACTGGGTCCTCCAACAACATTGTAACCCAAAGTAAACATTTAAATTAGTTCAGAGGTTCTTCAAGGACACTAAAACCATGATACTGGAATGACCCGCTCATAGTCCAGTGACCAGTCCTCAATCCCACTGAGAGTCGGTGACAAATGTCTATGCTCAGCATCCATGCAATTTGGACCAGCAAGAACACTTTGCAGTCAAGAAATGGGCCAACATCCCTATTGGGGCATGTGCCAACCTAGGTAACAACTGATCTAAGTGCCTGTTGTCCGTTTTAGTTCATAAATGGCGTCATATTGACTATGAATGATCAGGGGGCTAATGATTTTGTCCTTGTCATTTTTGCCCTTTTTTGTTGAAATGCAAATTCAACTCATTGGACATTGTCTCCATCACTGTATTTGTTTCCGGAATAACAGAAACGGTTCATAATGGTCATTCTCACTGAGAAATCAAGAGAAGCGTCTAATTTCAGGAGGGAGGCTAATAATATCGTCCTCAACTGTATATAAAGGTCTTGACACAACTGTGGCACGGCTGTAATCAAGTATAATGTGGATTGAGGTTAATCTTTGAAAGTATGGAATATCATCTTCCTTTTGTGGCACGTTGAAACAACTATGTGCAATGTACAACAGTAAAAAAGTAGAAAAAAATGTGGTGTAGTATGTACACAGTAGAGGTGGAACATAAAAACAAAGTATTTGTTTAAGTGCAAGTGAAATATGGTTAAATGCAGATATAATTGCCGTCTACTGTATGTCGTACCTCCTTGGGAGGCCAGCTGTCCCAGGTCTGAGTGGGAGGATGTGGACTGGGTCATGTCCTCTGTGCCGAAGCGGAAACGCGGGACTGTTGCCACCTGAGGAGACCTGTGGAGCAGAGGAGTACGAGTTAGGAATACTCGCCATGCTGCGCTTGAGGATTCATTAGTACATATATGTAGCACATTTCAGACTAAAGGTGCGTAACTAGCATTAGCTGTTGATATTAGTAATGGAACATATTGTGATGTGCAGCACAAATATGTCAGGTGCCACATTTAAACTTTGTGCAAAAAACTCGTAGAAATACAGAAGTATAATGACACCATGAAATGTGGGTATTCAGTAGCGGAGGCATGGGGAAGGGCCTCAGCTCATACTCACTGTAGGGGCTCCGTGAAGCTGTCTGAGCGGGTGGGTACCACAAGGATGGGCGTGCTGGGCACGATGCGGTCATCATTGTCAAATGGCATCTGAGATAAAACAGAACAGAATGAATAGGTCACGTGAGGTCATCAACCATGCAGCACTCTCAGCATGGCATCATCCAAAACGTTAAGATAACATGCAGACTTGAACCGTCTACTGCGTTTACGGTATATCACGAAAGTGAGTACACCCCACACAGTTTTTGCAGATTTGTGAGTTTATCTTTTTATAGGAAAGCATTGCTGAAATGTCACTTTGACACAATGATTAGTGACCTTTTAACAACATATTTAACCGCTTAAATTTTTTGTTCACTCAGAAAAAAAACAAAATACAGCCATTACTGTTTGAACATGTTCTCACAAAAGTGAGTACACCCCAGATTAAAATCAGGTAGAGAAGGGGCTGTGTTGTCTCGAATGGTCTCGAAATGAAAAGGGATTAAAAGGGAGGTCATCAGTGTACATTTCAACCTTTCTTTGCATTGAACTTTTACATTTTGAGTGTGCACCTGGCTTAAATAGATTGGTGTGTGAGATTTTAATGCAATCCTATGGAGAATATCATGATCGGCTTCTGTAGTCACAGTGCATGTTGACATGCATGTTTCTTTTAGGTGTATTTCAGATTGCCAATGTTGACAGCATCCATGCATCCCCAAACCATGTCAATCCCACTACCATGCTTGGCTATTGAGAGGATACAATTTTTTTTTGTAAAACTCACTTGTTTACCACCAGATGCTTGACACCATCTAAAGTAAATTTAGACACGCACCTAAATGTGGAATTAACTAGCATGAAATAATTACGCCTTTGAATGATGCCAGCCTGGCACTCTGGAGGTCAAAACACACTGGCGGTGGTATTATTAGTAGAAACAGCCAACAATGCTAAAGAGTGGGTTTTGCTGCATAAAAGCTATACATTTGCCGCAAAAAAGCTATATATTATTACTATTAATAAATGCTTTGGGCTGCTCCAAAGCTACTCACCGCTTCCGACATCATGCTGCCGCTGTTGGCTCCTGGTGTGAGGGGCATGGAGCGGCCTGACGAATGGAACCGCACCGGAATGCGCTGGAAGACACACAAGACAAGTTACAAATTTACTCCTTATGGCGCTTTGTCTAGCAGTAACATCCTTGTTGACTAAAACCACAGCCAATCAAATGCATTTACCACCAGAGAAGTAAATTATCTGAATGCTTTTTTGTGTGTGATATTTTGTGCATTTAGGCCTTTATTTAGGAAAGTACAGTGAGAGTATGACAGGAAACAAGTGGGAGAGAGAGGGGAAGGGTCAGCAAAGGACGTTGCCAGCATAACGCTACTGTGTCTCAGCTCATTGAGCCACCACACCCCCAAATTATAGGAATGTTAGACACACACAGATCAAAAACTACAGTAAATAAAACATCTTTGGCACAGTATCAGTTTGTCCTATAGATCACCAGTGCATGGCTTCAGGACACACACCTGTGTCAGTGAGGGCGGGGCCAACTCCGGACCAGGTGGCGGGGGCAGGATGTTGAGGCGAGGGGGCAGGGGGTGTGGAGGTCGGCGTGGCGACTGCGGGAGGCGAGGAGCAGTGGTGGTGTGGGTGGTGGAGCTGCTGATGGGGCCTGGCTCAGGTCTGGACGACTCCATGGTCTGACTCATGCCCTGGGTAATGGTCAGGGTCAGGGTCTGGGTTGGCACCACAGTAGGAGCAGGCTCGGGTTCCACTGAAAGGAGACACACACAAACACACAACTTTATTATTTAAAAAAAACCAACTTCACTTTCCTTTGTAGAACATCAACAACACAGTCATCATTCTGGCTTGTGACAATAAGGGAAAGGGGGTGGGGAGAAGCAAAGCATTGAAGGTAGTGACAGTTAATATGGTGCTGAACTGCTCAGAGGAGGAATGTTTCCCCAACACTCTCCCCTGGGACTATGAGCAATCCTTCCTGAGTGTGAATAACAAGATCTACAAAACACATAGAACATAATCGACATAGTTTCCATTTGCTTGAGGACAGACGAGAAAGATGAAGGAGGTGCCAGTAGTCCCCAACAAAGCATGAGATGACAAAAGAGAGAGAAATGGACTGCAGCGGCCCTGACGTGGCCTAACGGTAGACAGAGAAGACTGCATAAATACTGGGAAATGACGGCAGGGGATGGTACCAACACGCAAACTAGGGGCCAGTCAGAAAACAAAAAGGAATTTGGTAACACGTGTTCGCCTGTTCTCCTTGTTGCTGCTCATCGGTGTAGGGACTCTAAAACTTGTTTAAGGCAAGCAAATCTTAAATACTCTAGATTGCAGGGATTTTTTGCTTTGCTTTGGTCTGCTAGGCCTTTTTCAGGGCCAGGTAATGAACAGCCAGACACAGGTGATGTGGAGAAAGACAGACAGGTTGATGGAGACAGAAACAGGTTGATGGGCAGACAAATGAAATGGGAAGAGATGGGAGACAGCTGGTCTCTCTCGATTGGCCCATCTAATGAAGGGAGAGACAGCTTGAGAGGGGGTGGGGGTCTTGGCATGCCGTTTGAAATTCTGTTGTGTGCAGTGAGAACTGAGTGCTGTGGAGTGCTGTGTCACAATGGCAATGGGAGTTTCCCAGGTGGGCTTTCACTTGATGGAGAGAGAGAGAAAATAATGGGGAGAGAAGTGAAATGGGAAGAGAAGGGCCAACCAGACAGACGGGTCAATATGGAGAGAAAGAGACGGGCGTACCACTGCACGTCTGGGAGTCTGCGACGCGCTGCTGGGTGGAGTCTGTTGCACCCATGCTCTCCTCCGTCTCAGTGCCTGGATCAGTCGCCTCCGCACCCTGAGAGAGAGACGGATAGCGAGGCGAAAGAGAGGGAGAGAAGAAAGCAAAATTACTTGATGACTCACCTTTTCCTGACACTCTCACTGTCTCGCATTTTGAGAAGTCAAATGCTTGAGAGCAGGGGTTGCTGGGAAGGGGAGGAGGGGTGCAGCGGGGCGCTGTGATGCAATGAGCGACAGAACTATGACTCACTCCTCCCATGAGCTACTACGCTCACTTCTCTACCAGAAATCCTTGCCAGTGCAATAACACACGACACACCCTTCAACCCACCCACCCACAGGCCAGGTTAAAGCCATGTGATTGCTGTGGGCAAAAATGAAGTTCTTGAATGTAAAAAGTACAACACATCCAATAAAGAACACCCATCAAATTTGTTGCGTTGAAAAACAATAGTGCTTCTTAGTCTGCCAAACCTAGGATCAAACACTCACAAATGTATTAATCCACAATCACAAAAGCGCGCGCGCGCGCACACACACACACACGCACGCACCTCCTGCTCGTCTCCCTCGTACGCCTCGTTTCCTTCAGCACTGCCGCTGCCCTCGTTGCTCTCCTCTCCTTCTTCTCCCATCCTTCCATCATCTTCGTCCTCCTCTTCTTCCTCCTCCTCCTCTTCCTCGTAGTCCTGCTGGCAAACGCACCAATCAGCAATACAACCATCAGTCATGAACTTGTGTGTCACTGTTGTGTCTGAAGATTTATCAAATCAGAAAAACCTAATCCTACATTATTAGTAGGTTGGCAAATCATGTGTAAAACCACATTGAGATACAATGGCCCTCATTTATCAAAGTAGCGTACGATGAGAATCATACGTACGTCGTGCGTACGCTCTTTTCCTACGACCAGTTGGCATTTATCAAATCTCGTCGTAAGCGCAGGAAAGATGAAAAACCGTACGACTGCTCTCAGACGGTGTGCGTCGTCTTCAAGTTGGAATTGAGATGACTATGATCACCAACTTGAGCAGCAGTTGTAGCGCAACAACTCATTAACATAACTATGTAGCCTACATAATTACAAAATGTTTTTACATTGTATATTTTGGCTATAACCGACCTTATACCCAGCCTGATCTCCAAAAATTCTGTGCTCCTGGACACGGATGTTAAGGACATGAAATCCGTGTCCAGGAGCACGGATTTTGCCAAAATTCCGTGCTCCTGGACACGGAATTGTTTCCCGTGCTCCTGGACACGGAATTGTTTTCTGTGATGGGCACACGGAAGTGCTTTCTATAGGCAATTACCACAGCACTGTGTAACTATCATTAGAAAATACATACCAAATATTAATCCTAAACAAAATAATGCTATAGCAATTTAAGTTGTGCCCTGACCAAAACCTAACCTAACCTAACCTTAACCTGTCATTAGACATATTTTTGAGAAATACCTTTTCCAGTTGGTTGCTAGGCTATCACAGGGTATATACACCAATCTTGAAGTCAAATTTAAAACCATTTAATACCCCTTTTCACTACCTTTAGATTGTTTTTACAACCATCACGACATTCCGATGCCAGTATTGACAAGACATCTTTTGTGATTTCTTAACATTAACTTAACATTACATTACACTTTCGACGACCGAAAGGGAGCAGTGCGATTCCAGAGTAGGCCATACTGTTCAACAGTCTGCTTTCTACGACATAGACCTACGGCACGACTCTGCTATGCACTAGGTCAGGTGGCTACTGTTGCGCGAATCACTGGTGTATGTTTATTCACCGTTTATCACAGTTTTTTCAAAGATTTTTTTTGTATCAAAATGGTGTAACTAAAAAAAAATACCCTGTTTTTCCAAAAAATAATACCTTTTGAGGAAATTTACAACTTTTAATGCCAAATTAAATTTTGGATTTTTAATTTATCACCTTTTAATACTTTTTACAACCCTGCATACACCCTGTATCAAGTTCATATAATGAACGAAAGAAAACTAGCTGTGCCCAGACCAAAACAATCCCTAACCCTAACCTGTCAGTTGGAAATGTAAGAAAATGAAATTAGAAAAATCCTGAGAAAACACAAGACTGTGGAAACATAGAGCTGTGGGAGTATAGAGAGAGCACTTCTATGTGTCCATCACGGAAAATAATGGCAAAATCCGTGCTCCTGGACACAGATTTTGTGTCCTTAAAGGAGAAGTCCACTTTTTTGAACATTAAGGCCATTTTCTGAGTAGTCTGCAATGTTTTAGAGTCCCCCTCAGCGTTTATTTCATGTTGGCTGCAGTCTCTGTTATTTGGCTTATTTGGATTTTATCTCAACCAGCTTTAGAATGGCCGTCTATGGGCACCTGCAACTCTGTTCTTAAAATCACCTTAAACATTCGTTTTTGAAAGTCAACAGCTCCAAAAGTGGTTAGGGATGCTCACTAGCAGTCCCTTCAAAAAGCTTACTGTACTTTAGTCATACTAGCAAATAATAGTTTATTACTTAGTAAATATCCATGAAAAGATCAAATATGGCAATAGAAAGCTCAGTTTTAATGAGCAGTATAGTTGCAATACCTACTCTGGCCACAATCCTACTCAGTGCAACTTTAAATGATGCAGCTTGTGTGTGAAGCATCATAAACAATTCTGGATGTGCACTGCGCACCGTTCTCTTTCAAATGTGCTACAGGCTTGTGTGCGCGTGCTCACCTGTTCTTCCTCCTCCTCTTCCTCTTCCTCCACCTCCTCTTCGCTCTCTCCCTGCTCGGCCTCGCTCTCAGAGTCGCTGACGATGACGATGACACCCTGCTGAGGAGTCTCGGAGTCCTGACTCGTCTCCACGGGGACAGACTGGGACGTGCCTCCCTCCTCATCCCCCTCCGCCAACACTGGGTAGTCCTCAAGCTCCTGATAGAGAGAGAGAGACAGAGAGAGCGCGCAATCGAGAGAGACGGAGAGAGAGCGCGATATGAGCGAATATGGCTTGTGTCACGTTTCTCCAGAGCCATGAGAAGCGATTTGGTGAGGTTGACTTTCAGGCCTCTGGTCTGCTCTTACCTGGGAAGCATCAGGAGGCTCTGGAATCTCTCCAGGAACAACACTCTCCGCCTCGGTACTGTCCTCAATCACCTCCTCCTGACACACCACCACAGACACACAACAGAGGAGGTCAAAATTACACATCACGTCAGGTGTTTTTGTCCAGCATTTGTTACAGCACTCCTGTTTGTGTATTTGTGTTTCTGTGTGTGTCTGAATGTGTAAGCAAGCGTGTGTGTGTGTGTGTGTGTGTGTGTGTGTGTGTGTGTGTGTGTGTGTGTGTGTGTTACCTCAGGCCCGACCCTCTGTACTAGGCGTAGCTTCTTAGGTGTGGGGGCCTCGTTGGGTTCGTCAGGGGTCTCCGTGTCGGCACTGGTCCCCTCCTGCTCCTCCTCTCGTAGGCGCTTGGCCATGGATGAGCCCTGCGTCGCAGAAACTGCAGCATGGAGAAAGGTCAGGTCAGTAATAGAGTGACAGACAAGTTCATACACACTTTTCACTTGCTGTGTATGTCAAGTCACACAAATAAGCCTTACATATGCCTGAGAATTAACATTAGCAAGCGTTCAAAATAAATATTCAGCTACACTTAGTTAATGCACAGAAAACATTGCATGGAACTATGTACAGTCACATTTTGAGATTTAAAAAAGGAGGTGGTGGGATCGACACCATTCAAAATGTGTTGAGGTCAAGAGAGGGTCTCTGAGGCACACGGAAGTACGATTAAAGGTCTTTTAATATCTTGTGTACATCAAGCCGGCGCATTTCGGTCGTGTGCAACCCTCCTACAGGGCTAATTAAATCAAAATGTATTGCTTTAAGCACAGCTGTCAACCAGTAATTTCAAAGAAAGTACAATATTGGCTGCACATATCAGCATGTCTGATTAACTCTTTAGGGTGTCAAGGGACCTCCTGTAAGTGCGTCCTCCTCACCTGTGCCAAACACTGCCGTGGAGGTAGAAGGCCTCTCCACCTGGGAGCTGGGCGTGGCCTCCATCATGACGGGGGCGGGCGCCGGCTCCTGGTTGGCCGGCTCGCTGGTCTGGGGGGCAGTCTGCTGGGTGGGCTGCACGAAGGCGGTGGCCTGGTTCTGGTTCTGGCTCTGGCTCTGGGGCGTGCCCATCATGGAGCTGGCGTGGGAGGAGGAGGACTGCACGTTGGGGCTGGTGGAGCGCACCGTGCCGCTGGTGCTGCCGTACATGTGCTCCACCGGGCCCTCGCTCGACTGCTGGGCTGTAAAGGGGGCAGGAGACACCAGGGAGAACAGTTAATTAACAGCAGGGAGAAAGTTCATTAAAAAGGTGCACTGAGTATCGTAGGTATTGCAACCAGAGTAGGTATCACAACTATGCTGCTCATTGAAACTTTTCATGAATATTTAACTCTTGGTATTTGTTAATAAACTAATATTAAGAAATATTTCTGGAAATTCAAAATGGCAGACATGGAGAAAATCCACCTTTTCATGCAGGAAATTTCCCAATGAAAACTGATCCGAATCTGATGGGGGTGGTAAGTATTTGTGGAAAAGGTGACGTGAATTGGCAGCATAAATTCTGAAAATAAACTACTAAAAATATTACACGGTGCACCTTTAAAGCAGTCAAAGGCGACTTAGCCTGGGAAGTTAATAAAGCCTATTGTAGGTAGGCCTACGGCACTCACACACACGCGCACGCGCACACGCACGCGCACGCGCACGCGCACGCGCACGCGCACGCGCACACGCACACACACACGCACACACACACAAACACACACACACACACACACACACAGTAACTCACCCTCCTGGGTCTCCTGTGTGGTGGGCATGACTGTGGCGGTGGGGGTGGGCGTGGGCACGGGTGCGGGTGTGATCATGGGGCGTATGCTGGCGCGGGGCGTGGCCTTGTTGCCCTGGCTGGGGGCCGGCTTGCTGGGGGTGGCCACGACTGGGGTGGGCTTGATGTTGGCCGTGGGGGGCTCCGATGAGCTGGCACTGTTCACCAGAGGGGGAGGGGAGAAAAAAAGGTTTGAAGAAGACAGACACTGACACTTTCCCCTTCTATGGGGACTTTAAAGTCTGACATAGACTTTAATGGCGCTCTTCTTTCCTCCATACTGCTGCCCACAGGCCCACAGGATTTTCTCAATTTATGAAGATTCACTAATGATATTTCAGAACCCGGAGGTACGAAAATGTAAATTCATCAAAATACCAGGCTATGTGTAAATACCCTGCAATGGTTCGAGGTGGACACAAAAAGCCTAATTCACTTGCCATTTATTCTTCTTATACATTACCGTAAAACTTGTGTGAGGTACAAATGTATATTGCAGTTTGTCGGTGGTTCCTACCTGCCACGTTCCGCTGCAGGGGTTTGCTTCAGGGTCTTGGGCCTCTGCTCAGTGCTCCTCTGCTGCTCTGGGGCCTGAAACACAACACATGCTTTGTATTCAGAGCAAACATTGAGCTGTGCGTGCGTGCGTGCGTGCGTGCGTGCGTGCGTGCGTGCGTGCGTGCGTGCGATAGACAGAGGTATGACAGCAGGGCATCTTGTGGAGCAGTACAGTGGTTTGTGTGCGCGTGTGTCCATGTGAGCCTTGCTGACATGTGTACATGTGCTGCACCACAATGAAGTGTGTAGGGGTGTATGAGTCTTGCTGGGTTCAAACTCAATGTGGTGACTTGTTCTGCAAACCGGTATAGACATGCGGGCGATGTAGGCTAGCAAGTTTCCCACTTACTTTTGATTAAAGGGACACTGTGTGAGATTTTTAGTTGTTCATTTCCAGAAATCATGCTACCCATTCACTAATGTTACATTTTTCATGAATATTCACCACCACCATCAAATTCTAAGTATTCATTATGACTGGAAAAAATGAAAAGGGGGATCTTCTCCATGGTCCGCCATTTTGAATTTCCAGAAATAGCCATTTTTAGCTGCAAAATTGACTGTACTTGGGCCATAATAAAATGGAATACCCCTCAAACTCCGTGGTGATTGTGTTGTGTATGTATGTTAATGTACGCAAGTTCACTTCTGTCTATGTGTATGCATGTGTATAACAGTTTCCAATACCCTGCAGGGACCAGACCTAGTGGTGATGTGTTGTGTATGTGTGTTAATGTACACATATTCACCTATGTGTGTGTGTGTGTGTGTGTGTGTGTGTATGTGTGTGTGTGTAATAGTTTCCGGTACCTTGCTGGGTCCAGGCTCGGCGGGCTCCTCCCGGGGCTCTTGGTGGCGGTCGTGCTGCTCGCGCAGGTCTCGCAGCTCCCTCTCCTGCCGAGACAGGCGGCCCTCGTACTGGGAGCGTAGCGCACTCACCCGCACCTCCAGCTCCTCGCGCTGCGATCGCAGCTCCTCCATCTCCTTCTGCAGGTTCTCCTTCTCACCTGCAGGTGGGATGAAAGGTTAAAGGTTAGAGGGCAACCAGAGTAGGATTTGGTTATCGATATTCCATTCCATTTCTAGCCATTTTGGATTAAGAGAAGACGACCAGAAGCACAAATCAGTTATTTGAACTTTTTACTAACTTTCCTCGCCCCAGTCTCCTTCTCTCAACTTTCCCCACCCTCAGTCTCTCTCATGCTCAAGCATCTAAACGTTTGCCTCCACATTTGAGTTAATGTTTTATTTGTATTTTTTTAAAAACCCTGCTGCTGTGTCCCTTGTAATGTCTCCACGAGGAACAAGCAATCCAACAATCTCCGTCACACACAGCATGTGTGTATGATGCCTATTGATGGCATCAGAGAACAAAGTAGCTTGCATACAGCATCACAGTTAAGTGTGTGTGTGTGTGTGTGTGTGTGTGTGTGTGTGTGTGTGTGTGTGTGTGTGTGTGTGTGTGTGTGTGTGTGTGTGTGCGCGCGCGATACTCACCGATGACCTGTCGTATCTTCTGGCGTGCGGCGATCATGGTCTTCTTGGTGCGCTCCTCCTTCTCGGCCATCTGGTTACGCAGCGCCTCCTCCTGACTGCTCTTCTCCTGCACCTCCTGCCTCAGACGAGTCACCTCCTCCTGGGCAGTTCTGGCCTCCGCCTCGCGCTCACCCACCGTCTAGAGACACACAAAACACACATGTTTATTATAATTCACGCACACACATCTTACCATATTTGCTGGCACGATCCCACCACACCACACCCATTCGATATGTACCAATATAAAACTATGGTTACGCATGTAACTGCAATTCTATGAGTTTCGGATGACCGCGAAGCGGTGCTTTCAGGAGAAACGAAATAGAGTCTTTCCCAATTTAGGAATAATAGCAAATGCAGTCAAACCCGTATCTAGAGAAATCAAATATTTGACCAAAAGACAAGGTGTCTCTCCAATAACATACACACAGAGCCCCTGACAGCTTTGGCCGGGCCCAGAACAGTCATCTGAAATCGCCCCCCCTACTGACAACTGGAGACAACTGTCCCCTTTGTCCCAACCCTGCATACACAGACTAACACGGAAGCATACCGAAAGACCTCCAATGGAACTCATGGTTTCTCTGTCATACACCCACCCTGTTGAGGGTCTCCACTTGTCCCTCCAGCTGGGTGGTGCGTGCCTGGCTCTGGGTGAAGCGTGTCTGGCTCTGGGTGAGGGAGTCCTTGGTGCTCTGCAGTTCCTGGGTGACAGCCTGCAGGGCCTCGGGGTCTGGAGCCGGGGTAGCTGCTGCTGCTGCCACCATCTGGAGAGAGGGGGGAAACACGGAAACACACACAATATACATCAACAGTTGCAACGGAAAGCTCCACATTCAGTTTTACATGGCATTACTAAGTATTACCCAAGAGGACAGAAAAAAGCTAAAAGGATTTGGATATAAGGCAAACATCCATCTTAACATCTTTCCATCCCCCGATATGCAACATATCTATGCAATGGGGAATATATTCTGTACATGGAAGGAGTTCTGATTCTGTGCAGTGCTCCCTACAATCAACAGTCAGGGCTCTAAATTAACACCAGCCAACTGGACAAATGCTGGTGAAATTGCAGTTTGGCTGGTAGAAAAGACCAACTTACTAGTCACTTTGACACATTAGTGAGTGTGCATTCGGCTAGTAAATTAGCATCTACAAGCCATTTTGGTTGGTGATGTAAAAAAGCACCCTGCCGACAGGAAAGGGTGAAAAACCCTGCAGACAGAAGCGTGCTTCACCTTGTCGTGTTCCTCCTTGAGCTCCTCGTACTGGGTCTTGTAGCGGCGGCCGATCTTCTTGACCTGTGTGATGGTCTTGAGCTTCTCCTGCAGGTCGGCGTTCTTGGCCTCCAGTTCGCGCTTGGTCCCGTCGCGCTCCGCTGTCAGCTTGCCCAGGTTGTCACGCAGGGCAATCAACTGCGACTGCAGGGACGTCACCGTGCCACTAGTTCTGTGTGTGGCACAAACGGACAGACAGACACACACACACACCACTGTTACAATTACAATACTACTGCTGTGCATTGTACGGTGTATGTATGTATGTATGTATGTATGTAGCCTACATGCTTTTTCTATTGTAAGCTGTGCAAAAGATTGTGTGCGCGCGTGCTTGTGCCTCTAACCTGGAATTGTCTGCTTTGAGCTTGCCATTCTCCTCAGTCAGCTGCTGGATGCGTTTGACATGAACGTCTCTCTCCGTGTGCAGGCGCTTGTACTCTTCTGGGTCAGTGTCCTTCTGCTGGCTCACCAGATGCTACAAAAACAAACAAAACAAAACGATGCCTTAAGAAATGGGACAATAACAGCTTCATACATCATGCAAAAGGCTTCCAATGAAGCAAATAGCCTAGCAAAAAAATACTCATTAGGTAGCCGTTTATGACACCCCCAGTGTACATGCATAAGAGCATGCAGGCCATTTTGGAGGGTGTTGTGCACGTGCATTTCGCCCCGTGTTTACGTGCACATTGTGTATGACCATGGGCCTATACGAAAAGCTGGTTCAAGAGTAAACCAGGTTAAGTTAATAGGTAATTAATCTAATAGAAGAAGAAAATGAGGACTCCAGGCCCTTCTATTGGATGATTTACCTCTAAATTTAACCTGGCTTACTGTTGAACCAGCTTTGTAGTGTAGGCCCCATTTTGCCAGTGTGTGTGTGTGTGTGTGTGTGTACCTGTGTGCGAGCTCTCCAGCGTTTGATGTCCTCCTCCAGTAGTTTCTTCTCGGCCTGCAGCATGCCGCTCTTCTCACTCAGCTCAGCGTTCGACTGCTGGATGGGCATCAGGTCCTGCTCCATCTTACGCACCTACAACACACACAGAAATATGTAACTATTAGCAGAATAGTGAAACGCTACAGAGGAAGCAACTATACACACCCAATAAAACAGTGAAAGCATAAATGCAGTCTAATGTCCTTTTTTAATTATAGCTGCAAGCAGCAATGCGGGGCCAAGCAGTAAACTTGCCAAAGTCGCCACGGCAACAGAAGGAACTGCAGCGCCCCCTTTGGCCCAAATCTCGCCAATGTTGGTGTGCATTCCTTGGAGGGGAGTGTGCTCACATGAACCAAGTTTATTTTGAATCCCTTAAAGGGCTGACAAATATAAGCTCACTTCCTGTTACCTGTTGGTGGCGCTAGAGAGTTTGAGCTGGGAATCTGGATTGTTTTTGTGGGAGGTCATGGGATTGACTAGTATGTGTGCAAAAAATAGCTAAAAGAATCTGACAAACGGTTGCTGAGATATGACCTCACTCACTTCCTGTTTTTGGCCACTTTTACGACAATTTTGATTGGCTGTCACCTCCAAACGATAAGAGGGTATCAAAAAATTTCTTTGGGGGATACCCTAATGCCTATCAGTCTGAAGATGATGGTGTACCTTTTTGCTGGTCATTCTGACAAAAATTGTGTGACAAGTAGCATTTTATTAAATTTTTACAAATTCAAAATGGCGGAATTTCCCTTCTGCGTTTACATAACGTTATATAGTGCGTTGGATTCGGCTTGGCCCAAGGATTCTAGTGATAATAATATATTTTACATTGTGCACATGGTTTAAAAGCTACAGGTAAAAATGTAGCTAAAATTTTGACCTGTTGGTGGCGCTACAGAGTTTGAGCTGGGGGTCTGAATTTTTTTTCAGTAGGTCATAAGATGGACATCTATGTGTGTGAAAAATCCTAGCCGAAACCGACAAAGGGTTGCTGAGATATGACCTCACTTCCTGTTTTGCCACTTTTACAACAATTTTGATTGGCTGTCACGGCTAAACGATAAAATATATCTAATATTTCTTGAGACCCCATACAAACATAAGTACAGAGATACAATATACCGAATTTCGGGCGAAATGGTCAAAAATTGCGGGCAAAATAGCATTTTTATTGAATTTTACAAAATTCAAAATGGCGGGAAAACTATCCAGGCAGAAAATGACGTCATAGGGTGTGTTGGATTCGTCTTGGTCCAAGGATTCCAGGGATACAAAGTTTATGAAAATTGGCCCAGAGGTTCAAAAGTTGAAAGCAGAAATGTACCTGCAACTTTGACCTGCTGTTGGCGCTAGAGTATTGGGGCTGGGGACCTATAACTCGCTGTGGGTAATGTTGATGCTGCCTCAAATATGTGTGCCAATTTACAGCATGTTCCTATGTACGGTTCTATGGGCTGCCATAGAATTACAGTGAATTTTACAAAATTCAAAGTGGCGGAATTTCCCTTCTGCGTTGACATAACTTCATATAGTGCGTTGAATTCGGCTTGGCCCAAGGATTCTAGTGATAATAATATATTTTACATCGTGCATATGGTTTAAAAGCTACAGGCAAAAATGTTAGCTAAAATTTTTGACCTGCTGGTTGGCGCTAACAGAGTTTGAGCTGGGGATCCGATTTTTTGTTGTGGTAGGTCATGGGATGGACTACTATGTGTGTACAAAATCCCAACCTAATTCAACAAACAGTTGCTGAGATATGACCTCACTTCCTGTTTCACCACTTTTACGACAATTTTGATCGGCTGTCACGGCAAAACTATGAAATATATCTGATATTCCTTTAGACCCCATGTGCAACTCAGTCTAGAGATACTATATACCAAGTTTCGGGCGAATTGGTCAAAAAATGCAGAAAAAATAGCATTTTTATTGAATTTCACAAAATCCAAAATGGCGGGAAAACTATCCTGGCGGAAAATGACGTCATAGAGTGCGTTGGATTCGTCTTGGCCCAAGGATTCCAGGGATTCCAGGGTTTATGAAAATTGGCCCAGCGGTTCAAAAGTTACAAGCAGAAATGTACCTGTGACTTTGACCTGTTGGTGGCGCTAGAGCGTTGGGGCTGGGGACCTATAAATTGCTGTGGGTAATGCTGAGCCAGGCCCAAATGTGTGTGCCGATTTACAGCATTTTCCTACGTACGGTTCTATGGGCTGCCATAGACTTGCAGAGGGATAAGAATGGTGACTAAATAATAATAATGAAGAAAACCTACTAACTCTATAGGGGCCTTCGCCAGCTTCGCTGCTTGGCCCCTAATTATATATTTTTAGGGGCTTTTATGCCTTTATTTGATAGGACAGTCTGAGATGGTGACAGGAAGCGAGTGGGACAGAGAGACGGGATGGGATCGGGAGATGACCCCGGACGGACTCGAACTGGGGTCCCCGTGTGAATGTAAGCCTAAATGTGGGGGGCTTAGCACGCTGCGCCACAGCGCCCGCCTGTCTAATGCCCTTCAATGGTCAAGCATGGCCATAAAATGCACACACAAACATTGTGCCCCCCTCCCCACCTTGACGTGCGCCTGTTCGAGCTCCCGCTGCAGGCGTTCCTTCTCCTCCCTCAGCAGCTTGTTGCTCTCCACCAGCACGTTCATCGTCTCCGTCTTCTTCATCAGATCGTCGTGCTGCGCCAGAGTACGCTTGGTCACCTGACACAGGGGGGGGTCAAGGGTCAAAAGTCAGTAGAGGTCACTCCTCTAGATTCAAACTTTGGGAGGAAATGGAGACATAACATTCTTGACACTATTCATTCTAAGTGTTTTGTGTTGCTGGCTAGGTCCTGTGAACCGTTAGGTTTGCAGTTTTATTGTGTATGAGTGAGTGCTTTTGAGCGAGAGAGAGAGAGAAAACGTGTGTGTGTGTGTGTGTGTGTGTGTGTGTGTGTGTGTGTGTGTGTGTACCTGCATCTTCTCCCTCTCTGCACTGAGGTTGTCCTGCAGCTCCTTGAGCTCGTGCTCCAGCTGCTGCACTCTGAGTTTTTGGCGGAGGCTCTCGGCCTGGGCGATCTCGTAGCGCGTCTCCGCTATCTCCTTCTCCTTGCGCACAAACCTGACACGCAGCAGACGGACGTCACAGAGGAGATAGTGTGAGGTAGAAATCAGCAGAGAATAATTCAATACACATGATATGAACCATCACAACGCTCTACAAGAACTAATAAAAAGTTACTTGTCCTCCAGTCTTGAGAAAAGGGACAATCACCACATGTGCACTAAATCTAAGATAACATTCTCTGCTCAGTCCTCTTACCACTTTTCGTTTCGGGTAGCTGTGTGAACACAGAAGCTGAAAAGTGTTGCAAATTAACTTGCCCTTTGTGATAGCTCTTTCACCCCTTTCATTTTGCCGACTTTGCTCCTACGGTCATCAGTTTAGTCTCGTTACTCACCTCATCTCTTAGGACTTGACGTTACTCAACATCAACTCTTTTTATTCTAACCTTTGCATACTGTGCTGGGAAGGCCATGGTTGAAATCGTTGCTCGTTTACTCACTTGAGGATCTCTAGCACCTGCTCGTGGGACTTGTCCTCGCTGGAGGTGAGGTTGAAGGTGCTCTGGTTGCTGGTCTGCTGCGCGGTGGCGGCCATCTTGTCGCCCAGGCTCTGGATCTGCTGGTGGAGCAGGGCATTCTGCTTCTGCATCTCCTCGGCACGAGACGTCTCCTTCTTCAGCTCCTCCTGCGGGGTGTTCCAACAACATGGTTAAGTGATAAGCCTGGCCAAGTTGAGCTCCATAAAGTGGTAATCTGTGCTGATAAATGTCATTTATATTAAGAAAATGAGGATTTCAGGCTCTCATATTAGCCACCATCCAGGCACTCATCCTGGTTAATTGAACTTGGTTTACTACTGTACTACTGTAAGAGAAAGGGGTTAGAGAAGAGAAGTGTTTCTGACACGCGTGCGCCCTTTTTCTACTCGTTTTTTTTAAAGCGCATATGCAAACTCTTTCCTGCATGTAGCCTGCTGTTTTCTGGACTGAGGAAACAACTTTGAAAGGGCGCATCGCGGTTCTGCGAGGAAGGTTCGCGATAGGGGTTCGTAGGTCTGCGTACCGCGATCCCTCGGTTCGGTGCAATATTGTTACAGCCTTAGTGTTTAGTCATTGTAGGCGTGAGAGGCATAAGGATTGCTGTTTGTAATAGTTCCGTCAATCTTCTTCTCGCACACGCACGCCTACCTTGAGCATGCGTTCCTGCTCCTCCCAGGAGACGCGTGCCTCCAGGAGCTGGGCGCTGGCGCGGTGGGCGCTCTCCTCCAGCTGCTGGCGTGAGGTGGCGGCCTGCTGCACCGCGCTCTTGGCCGTCTGAAGGGCCTGCACGTCCGCCGCGTGCAGCAGCACCTCCTGCTCATACTTGGCCTGCGCCTCCGCAGCCAGACGCGCCTACACAGCACAACAAAAGACAGGGATGAACAAGGATGATAAACTACAAACACACTCATCTTGGCAGCCAGACACGCCTACATAGCACAATAGAATAGAAGAGAAATGAGGACGCATGGGCTGCAAAAGCACTCAGCTTGGCAGATGTGACAACACAACACCAGACAGGGAGAAATGAGGGTGATAAACTATAGACACACTCATCTTGGCAGCCAGACGCACCTACACCATCACAGGGAGCTATTATAATCATGGTGATGATGATGATATCTAAATAAAGTCACCCAGGTCCGCAGCCAGGCGCGCCAACACAACATGGGGAGATGTAATGATGATGATGACTACAAAATCAACACTGCAGCTTTTTCACAGAATGAGAAGGGATAGTGTACTACTGCCACCTGTTATAAATGAGCTGTAACCTGTATGGCAATGACCAAATCATAATGTATTACTGAGGGCCCTGTGCAGTCATAGTGGTGTAGTACTATGGTAGTTACGTTTTTTTCAGTGAATATTACAGTGTTCCACTGGTGCAACGGTGTGTTAAGGGGCTATACCAAGTAACCCCTGCACCAAGACAAAAAGATGGTAGTTAAAAGCAAGATGTGCTGTTCTTAATCCATGTCCTCCTTGCCCTCCGCCTCACCTGCTCCTTGCTGTCCTTGATGGCCTGCTGCTCCTGAGCGGTGGCTGTCTTGGCTCTCTCCAGGGCCTTCTCCAGCTCAGCCTTCATGCCCCCGGTAGTCCTCTTCAACTCATTCAGCTGAAACACACGCACGCACGCACGCACACACGCACACACGCACACACGCACACACGCACACACACACGCACACAAGAGCACGCACACACAAGAGCACGCACACACAAGAGCACGCACACACAAGAGCACGCACACACAAGAGCACGCGCACACACAAGAGCACGCACACGCACGCGCACACACAATATGAGCTCAACTCAAAACTTTTGCTGCAAAATGACGTCATTTTTTTAACTTTTGCACTTTATTATTGGAAATGACTGTTCAAACGTTCCGTCATCTCTGTGTGAATTCTTGCCATTCAAATATTTTGAGAACATACAGTTTAAACCAATATATATGTATAAATATAATTAGCAATACAATGCCCAATAAGAAAATGTCAATTTCTCAAAATGTTAAAACATGAATGCACTTCATTTTACAACAAAGCTCTTCAAATAATGTTGTCAAGTTACGTTACATTGTGATGAGGTGCGTGTGTGTGTATATACACGTACCTGCTGCTCTACAGCAGACACAGCCCTGGTCTTGTTTCCCTGCAGGTTCTTGTTTTGGCGCTCGGCCTCTGCCAGTTTCTCCTCCACACGTTTGCGCTGCTCCTCCGCTGCCTTCAGACGCGCCTCCACTGACCTCTTGGCCGCCGCAGTCACCTGGGGGGTGGGGCAACATGGGTAAGGGGAGACAGAAGGACAATGAGATTATCTACTTTTGAAGAACTCAACATTGTAGAAAGTAGTAAGAAAATGCAGAATAAGACTGGATGCTGTTCGAGACCACTTAAAGCCCTGATCATAAGACAAAAGCTTGTACCACCCTCTCTTTTCCGAGGGAGTACTTGAGGCTGAGACTCATTGTGCAGTACTGCTCCCTGCTGGCCATGATGAGCAATTGCACAACGCAGCACCAAAGAGATATTTAAAACTAAATTATATATGAGACCAAGCCCGTACCTCCTTCTCTTTCCCCAAGGACTCCTCTAGGCCGAGGCTCATGGTGCGGTACTGGTCCCTGCTGGCTGTGATGGTCTGCAGACGCTCGTTTAGCTCCTCCACCTCCATCTTGGCCTGACGCAGCTGACCACGCAGCTCCTCCAGCTCTGCTATCACACTTGCAGGCACCGCTACGCATGCACGCAAGCACGCAACACAACACAACACACAAGCACACAATCATGGTGAGAAACATAGCGTTGCAAGTGTTTGAAGTGAATCTGAGGAAGACATGGTTGAAAAGCTTTGATTGTGACAAATTTAAATAATGTACAAAAATGCAAAAAAATGATTTCAGATCATAAGTTTCCTGGCACCTTGTCCAGATTTTGCTCAATCTTCCTGTTGTGTGATAAATTCATCAATTGCATCAATTGTGTGCAATACTGCAAGTATATCAGTGTCCTTCTCTCTAACCTCCAGAGGTGGCCATGGGTGATGGCCATGAGCTTTTCTAGTATGTGTGCAAGGCCAGTGTGCGTATGAGTGACTCTCACCTCCTCCAGGGGTGCCAGGCTCTTTGGCTTTGGGTGATGGTGATGGGCTGGGTGACTGTAGCCCAGAGCCCTGCTGCATGCGCAGGGCGGAGAGCTCCAGCTGAGCGGTGGTGAGCTGCTCCCGCGTGCGCTGGTGCTGAGTCTGCTGCACCTCCAGCTGACGCTTCGCCTCTAGCTGCTGCACCTGTGCACCGAGAGAGAGGGAGACACAGGTAAATAGCAGTTTTACCTCTTTTTTTCTATAGTTCATTAATGGGGCTTACATGAGTACCGGTATTAATGTGAAGACAGTGTAATGTTAAATTTGGCCACTAGAGGGTAGTTGGGATTCATGGTTAATACTGGTCTGTACCCAAGTGTTTCAGTTGTTTGATAAACTGCGTAGGATTCACCATTGGCCCTGACGAGACGGATAATTCCTCGTTGGAGGTAGGTGTTAAAAGCAGCCCGTGTGTACAACAAACAACCCAGTAAACCGGTAACCTTCATCTCGGATTCATGTCGTGTCATTTCCACGCCTTGGAGACTGAGTAAAGTGTATGCATTCAAGAGGGAATTTGAAGCTAGTCAACTCGAACACGAAACCTAGCAAGGATAGCTAATAAACATCTGTAGACAACGCATATACAAGAAAGTAAAAGACACGACAGTAAAAAAAAAATATTTCCACTACTTAATATACCAGAATATATAATATAATGAGATCAAGAATGGACCTACTGGTCACTTACTCCATTGTTGCAGCTGAGCATGTGTCTCTGCGCTAGCCTCATTATGAAATAGCAAGTGCAATACCACAAGAAATGACTGATAACGAGATACAAGTGCCCATTACACGATTGCGGTCACTATGTAATGTAACCTAGAGTGTGGGACTTAAGGGACACTGTGTGAGATTTTTAGTGAATGGGGAGCATGGCTTATGGAAATAAACAACTAATGTTACCTTTTTCATGAATACTTACCACCACCATCAAATTCTAAGTATTCATTATGACTGGAAAAATTGCACTTTTCATACATGAAAAGGGGGATCTTCCCCATGGTCCGCCATTTTGAATTTCCAAAAATAGCCATTTTTAGCTGCAAAAATGACTCTGCTTGGACCATACTAGAACATATTTGTTTATTACTTAGTAAACGTTCATGTAAATATCAAATTTGGTGATAGCCAACCCAGTTTCAATGATCAGCATAGTTGCAGTACCTTTTTTGACCATTTCCTGCACAGTGTCCCTTTAATATATATAATCAGTATGGTACAATGTATATCAAGTACTACATCACTAACTCCATAGTTGCAGCTGAGAGTGTGACTCTGCTCCAGCCTCTTTACTGTATATTTGTTAAAGATTAAATATAGATGAGAGATGTACTCACGTCGTTGTTGCGGCTGAGGATGTGTCTCTGCTCCACCTCCTGCTCCAGCCTCTTCTGCAACTGGCTGATCTCGCGCTCCTGCTTCTCAATCTGGTTATTCAGGTGCTGCCTCGTCTCAGTCTCAGAGCGCTCCAGAGTGGTCTGCTCACACACACACACACACAGACACACACAGACACAGGTAGGCAGACAGACAGACGTTTACCAACAGAGCAACACACAAAGCAACACCACACTGTGTGGCATCAATACATTCATCTCATTTCAAAGGTCTATGGCAGCTGAATGTGTATTCAGGCTAGGGCAACCTTTCTTTATACTCTCTGAATCACACGTTCGGACATCATGAGCCACTTTGTAGGTGATACCTTCACGACCTGTAGGCCCATGAACAGCGGGCTCTCATAATAGCCACAGTAGTAATAGTAATATCAATATCATAATAGGTAGTTGTGGAGCAATAAGGTGACATGCACTACTCTTATTCTTACCTAACCCATTGATGCCAGATGTTGCATAGCACAACATTTACCCTAGCGCTGGGAGCTGTGTGAGCTTTAGGATCATGAAATTGTATTGTTAAACATGTTGGTATGGTAGAGCTGAATGAACATGTAATGCAAGATGAGGGTCAAAGCTTATGAATGCAATTTATTTCACAGTTGTATGCGCGTCAGAGATATTTAGGTTTTTATAGGCTGACCGTAGCAGGCGTTTTTTACATGAATGGGTCAAGCAGTATCTGAGCAAGTTTAAGCTGGGCATGCTGCATTGCATACATGGGATTCTTGTATAATAACAATCCTGTCTTCGCGCACAGTTGAAGATCTTGCTGCAATCTCTGAATGTTTGGAAACTGCTGTCACTCAAAAAAATGCACTCATGTGATTGGCTGCTTTTAGCATCGTGCCCCTCCTCACAGTGCGAGGGTTTTTAAATGGGAAACCCATCTATTGGCAGACGGCTGAGTCACCTTGATGGCCTGCAGGTTGGTGAGCAGCAGGTTCTGCCCTCGCTGCTGCGTGAGGACGGCCTCCTTCTCCTGCGTCAGGCGCGTCTCCGTCAGCTTCAGGAGTTCGCGCTCCTTGCGAAGAGACTCCGTACGCGACTGGAAAGGTCAAGCACACAATACATGGTCAAGGTACACTTCAATAGGAGAAATGCCAGGCATGCAAACAGGTCAGGGGTGAAAAGGGTAACAATAGTGCGGCGCGGCGGTGCGGGATGGCGCGGCGCGGCGTAGTGCAGTGCACGCACGCGAACTGCCAACCTAACTCCATGACTTAACTGTCATGTCTGAAGGGGGGTTGGGTAGACAGCTTGATAGATGGATAAAATTGTTTTTTAAATACATCATGATAGAGCAGTGGTTCTCATAGTAAGTCTCTCCAACACCCCATTGACCTCATCAAAACCCTTAGGCCTATTAAAAAAATGACATCGGTCTAAATGCCCCCAAATGGCACCAAGCACCCCTCCTCCCAGCAGTCTCCTTCTTAACACCCCCTCAACACTTGCCTGGTTGTCATCTCATGCATATTTAATCATCATATTTCAGACAACTTGCAATACAATCTTTTTTGTCATAGTCTGAATTAGTTACTGAAGTTTTACTCAAACTACTGAAGTTTTAGTCGATTCACCTAGTATCTCTTATATTGTCTCCCTGTAGAAAAATGAGTAGGAACGCTCCAACTTTGACCTGGAAAAAAGTATGTTCCACTAAATATCGTTCAATTTTTTTTTAGGTCATTTAGATATACTAGGGAATCGGATTACACAAACTTGGAATGATTTGGCCTACTATTGCAATTTGTCCCGTGTCAAACGCTGGACTGACCCAGCCTTCTCTCTCTCCCTCTCCCTCTTGTGTGCTTTAGAAGCTGTCTGCAGCATACCGGTATGCACAATGTTGCATGCCTCGTGTAGAATACATGCGCTTCTTCACCTGTGTTGTTTTTTTTTTTTTTTAACCCGGTAGCTACTTTAGCCTTTTTTCCCCTGTAGCGCACTCTCCCGCTAAACTCTACAGGTTGGATTCACTCGCGCAGAAATCAGATGTCCTTTGCATCGCCTATAACCAGAGAACAAATACAGAGAACGGAAACTGAACTATTCTACTGTGATGGACATTTCACCAAGCTTTCGGAGCTCTTATGAGAATAAATGCTTTTTAACGAGGACAGGGAAGCTCCGGAGTCAAATTATCAGGGAAAACAACTGAACCAACTGTGAGGTGTGGGGTACCTGTTCACTAACCACGCAGACTTCCACGTTTAGAGCTAAATCCAAAGACGGCACATTTCAGTATTTGGGAAGGGGAAAGGTGTTTTAAGTAGAAGTAAGAGTACTCTTACTGATGTAATTACAATACGTCAATGATCTTACGATTTAGACGCTAGGTATTTCACTGTACCTAATGAGATAGAAACACTGCAAGGCTACTCCTACTGTTACTTCATCCACCTCCTCTATATCTACTACAGACATGTAGACACACAGCCCTCACCTCAGCCATGTTGATCTTCTCGTTGGCGGAGTTGAGCTCCTGTGTGAGGGTGGCAACGGCCTGCTCGTTCTTCTGGGCCATGGCAGACATCTTCTGGCTGTTCTCCCTCAGCAGAGAGATCTCCTTCCTGTAGCCCTCCACGTTATCCTGCAGCATCTCATACCTGATGGGAGACACACACAGTCTTCAGAGACACGGTCTCTTTTGTCCAATGAGTCACATACAATGTGTGCAGAAGTATTGGCCAAATAAGCATTTAGACCACATCATCCATCTTATGCAGATCTTCCAACTCCAACTTGTATGTTAATATGTCCACCTGTTACAGGGCTTTGATGACCTTCGATTACACCCTCTTGCATCATCACACAAATGTGCACTACCTGGAATGTTTAACTCTTACAAGTTTCTCCGGCTGGGCCTCTGAGTATTTGGACGATGAATTCCATTGTATGTATATCTGTTTGCTAATAATTGTGTTCAGTGGGCAAAGTGCCCTGTGAGTATTACTAGCATAATTACTAGTGCCCTGTCCCAAAGGTCAATTCACACGAAGAACTATAGGGTCATTTCACGTGAAATCAGACACTTTGGGACCCGACCGACCCGGATTTCAATCATACTTGGTGTGCCTTTTCAGTAGCAAGGTAGCACCCCAGAACTGCATTGGTTTGAATCTGACACTAATATTAAGGGAGAAACAGACTAGGAAAGGTTCACATGTGAGGGTAGGACACTATACATTCAGCCTTGAATATATCAGTCAGTGTTAGTCACAAAAAGATGCCTGTGGTGTTGTTTGAAAGCTCTTTTCTGGCTCTACATATTACACAATCACCTTGGAATACAACTACTCTCAGAATATGAATTATGATAAATTGAAAAATTAAAAATTGAATATCTAAAAAAACTCATATTTTAAAATGGCCAGTTCCTTGTCCAAACGTAGCCGGCAATGTCATGAGCAGCACCTTAAATGCTGGTGTTCGGTTTGTTATTCATTTCAGAGAGAAGTTGACTCACAAATATGGCATCATACAGACCACTTACTAATAATATGGTAATACCATAGTAGCATCACATGACAAAACAAAAATGGTCAGTGTCCATGGTCCCAGGTTTCAGAAACTAAGGCAGATGTCCATTTATACACACCAAATGATGATATGTGAATGTTTGAACATTCCTTCTCTGTGTACCTGTGCCATCTTCCCTTTACCATACTTTAAAGAGACAATCAATGGCTACACTCTCATTGTGTACTCTACCAGTGCATTTGAAGCAGCAGCTGTGTCTTTTGTAGATAATGTATAAGTATGTCCCGTTGCAGTTACAGGTTCCACTACCAGAAGCACATCCTGATGATCCATGACAAGTCTATCTGGTCTGAAGGGAAAAGTGAAGGATGGAGATGGCCCATGAGGATGCAGGGAGTTCAGTTTCACTCTCCAGTGCTCGGCATTACATTCCTCAGCACATGCTAGCCACCAGTTGCCATCATATACAGCTACAACATACCTTTGATGCTTGAAAATGTAACACATTCCTTTACTGAGCTCACTCTTTCAACTCTGCCTTCTCTGAATGCTGAAAATGGCCAAACTTCCACTGTGTCCATTGACAATGGGCAGAAGCTGTGTAGGTTTTTGAGTACCTGCAATAGTTCTTGCAGATTCAAACCTTTTCAACAGGTTCTCAGCTTCATGATGGTACATCTCTGTTGTGGCAAACTGGCAATGGATGTTCTTGACATTATCCTTGACAAATTCAAACAGTTGGTATGGCGTTATAATTTAATTGTCAATAGGACGTTGCAGACTTGCTCGTGCAGCAAGCCATTTAACTGTCCCTCCAACGCCATCACATGGACCTTTGCCATGTGATGTGGAAAAAAAGTGCCACTCTGCAGGTATGTGAAAATCTGCCTCGTGGTGGGCACAAATTTGTTGTGTTTTTAAGGTTCTTATATTGTGCAGGAAGTCTGCAACGTCCTATTGACAATTAAATTGTAACGCCATACCAACTGTTTGAATTTGTCAAGGATAATGTCAAGAACATCCATTGCCAGTTTGCCACAACAGAGATGTACCATCATGAAGCTGAGAACCTGTTGAAAAGGTTTGAATCTGCAAGAACTATTCCAGGTACTCAAAAACTACACAGCTTCTGCCCATTGTCAATGGACACAGTGGAAGTTTGGCCATTTTCAGCATTCAGAGAAGGCAGAGTTGAAAGAGTGAGCTCAGTAAAGGAATGTGTTACATTTTCAAGCATCAAAGGGTATGTTGTAGCTGTATATGATGGCAACTGGTGGCTAGCATGTGCTGAGGAATGTATGCCGAGCACTGGAGAGGTGAAACTGAACTTCCTGCATCCTCATGGGCCATCTCCATCCTTCACTTTTCCCTTCAGACCAGATAGACTTGTCATGGATCATCAGGATGTGCTTCTGGTAGTGGAACCTGTAACTGCAACGGGACGTACTTATACATTATCTACAAAAGACACAGCTGTTGCTTCAAATGCACTGGTAGAGTACAAAATGAGAGTGTAGCCATTGATTATCTCTTTAAAGTACGGTAAAGGGAAGATGGCACAGGTACACAGAGAAGGAATGTTCAAACATTCACATATCATCATTTGGTGTGTATAAATGGACATCTGCCTTAGTTTCTGAAACCTGGGACCATGGACACTGACCATTTTTGTTTTGTTTTTGTTTTGTCATGTGATGCTACTATGGTATTACCATATTATTAGTAAGTGGTCTGTATGATGCCATATTTGTGAGTCAAATTCTATCTGAAATGAATAACAAACCGAACACCAGCATTTTAGGTGCTGCTCATGACATTGCCGGCTACGTTTGGACAAGGAACTGGCCATTTTAAAATATGAGTTTTTTAGATATTCAATTTTTAATTTTTCAATTTATCATAATTCATATTCTGAGAGTAGTTGTATTCCAAGGTGATTGTGTAATATGTAGAGCCAGAAAAGAGCTTTCAAACAACACCACAGGCATCTTTTTGTGACTAACACTGACTGATATATTCAAGGCTGAATGTATAGTGTCCTACCCTCACATGTGAACCTTTCCTAGTCTGTTTCTCCCTTAATATTAGTGTCAGATTCAAACCAATGCAGTTCTGGGGTGCTACCTTGCTACTGAAAAGGCACACCAAGTATGATCGAAATCCGGGTCGGTCGGGTCCCAAAGTGTCTGATTTCACGTGAAATGACCCTATAACCATCACATCACTTGACGATGTTAATTATAAACATCCCACTGAAGACATTGGAGTGGTGAAGCAGTCACTGGTGTGTGCTGTGCTGACCGTTTGGACGCAAATTCCAGCTGTGTGGAGATCTTGGCGTTCTGGGAACGCAGCTCAGAGATCTGCTCCTGCAGCTTCTCATTCTGCTCAGTCAGCCCACGCTCACTCTCCAAACGCTCCTTCTTGTAGGACCCAAACACCTCCTGCAGCTAAACACACACAAGCAAGCAAGAGAGCAAACACACACACAGGCACGCAAATACACACAAACAGAAGAGGATAATGAGCACGACTTCATCTTCATACACAACAAATACACAGTCAAATCGTAATCCAACATGGAGGGATTATATAAAGAACATCTGCCTTAGACAGAGATGCTTTCCAAGGCTTTCTGCACTACACAACAACACAACTACAATGAAGAGCAAGACAGGATTTGGGATTAGTGGAAAGGTGCAGAGTGTACAGAGATCACCACTACTCTGCCCTTTTCTTGCACGATTTATCTTATTGCACTTGGTGAATACTGTCCATGCATGTTTGCATTGGAAAATCAATAGCATTATTCTCCTTTGGTGAGGTAGGCAACTGGCGAGGAGCAGTTGAGGAAGACTACCCGTTTGAGAGCACTGATGCACAGTGGCTACAAAATGCATCCAATTACATAACATTTCTCAGACGCTTTTGTTCCAAGCGACTTAAACAGAGGATATAATCACAGCAAACAACACTGGCAGATATACATTGCACAGGAAATAAAAATAGGTGCAAATGCATAGTGGAGTTAGATGGAGTTTTTCGTTTTGTACATTAACAGTGGGTTAAGTAGAGTAGACACACATACCCTACGCACAACATGCCTAAGAGTCCACCAAAGGGTCTGCGCAAGCTCACACATCAGTGCAGTAAATTAATATTACAATTCTAAGCTTGCATGTAGTGTGACAGCCTTGGTGTGGCGGTGAGGAGGCCTACCTGTTTCAGAGCAGCCTTGGCCTCCACTGCTTCGGTGGACTCTGGGAGGGTGATGGCGGTGGGTGTGGCCGTGGTGGGGGTGGCTGCAGGGGAGCGGCGAGGTGTGGAAGTCAAGGACACGTCGTCTCCAGCAGCTACAACCAGACAAGCAGGGTCAAAGGGCACAGGTCAGGAGTCATAGCAAAGACTTCACAATGCGTTTTGGACCAGACTGATGAAATGATGCGAAATGGTTTCAGTGTGAGAAAACGCAATGTTAGGGGAGTGTCTGCAATGGATGCTGTGCAAGATTGACACATAGTAATGTATTAAAATGCGAGTCTGTAAGTGCATGTGTGCGTGTTCGCTGGATGAATAGACGTAACAGTAACATGCCTTACACGTCTAGTGTATGAGTGCGCACGTGTTACCTGGATGAGGCCAGATATCTCAGTTGAGCGTGTGTATATGCGTGAATGCACATAAGAGAGTGCATTAGTATTAGTGTATGTACCTGGGTGTGGAGCGGAGGTCCCTGTAGCCTGAGCCAGCAGCATGCGGTACATGTCCCTCTGGCGCACGATGGACTCTGCCATCTGCATCTGCATGGTCCTCTGCTCCTTCAGCTGCTCCAGCTCACTCTGGGCCTTCTCCAGACTCAACTCCAACTCAGCGTGTCTGAGGACGGAGAAGGACAGGGGGGAGAGAGGTTCATAAAAAAACTGGTAGAGTTTTGTGCAATTTCAGCTACTCCTGGTCACTCACTTGACTCACTCTGGCCTTTCTCCAGAGTGGAGAGGGGAAAAAAAAGATAAGCTATACTTTTGTCTTCCAATTCTAAGGTAAGAAGTCTGTCACTCTGTCACCTACTAAGGTGCGTTCAGGCCTTGGTCACATATGGAAAGGTTCATAATCCGGCATGACCGTACCTGGCTGACCTGAAAACACTACATTTTCTCTCACCACCTAGTAACGCTCTCCATACACACTAGCCACTGCCCTCCAAGCAGCACTCCTACACACACTCGCCTTTTAGCAGTGCTCTCGGCCTCGTCCCTCTCCTGCGCGTCTCCGAGGTCTCGGAGAGCCACCAGGAGGCGCTGGTTCTGCTGCTGCAGCTCCTCCACGCTGCGGAAGGAGACCAGGTGCTGGGAGATGACCTCCGAGGAGCTGCTGACGTCGGCTGAGCCGTCCTCGTCGTCCCTCGACACGTGGTTACCCCGTGCCTCCTCCAGCTCAATCAGCAGCACACGCACCTGCACAAATGTGTTTAAAAGCACACACACAGTGTTGAATTTGCACTAAAACTATACATACCGTGTACAAAAGGAATATCATGAACCATTATATTTGAGTTGCGGTATGTGGACACAATGTGAAGACTGCTATAATAGGTTGATGCGTCTCCATTACTACAATGGCAAAATGTGTCCGGTCTGAAAGGTGCAGAAACAAATTCTTCTGCCAGTGCTTATCAAGAACAATCGGTAGTGTACCTGTGAAAAGCAGGCAGGAGCAGAAGACACATGAGAGCCAAAGCGTACCTGGTGGGAGAGGTCAGACAGCTGCTGGTCTGAGCGCTTGTTGTCTCGCTCCAGCACACACGACCTCTTGTTGGCCTCATCAGCCTCCTTCTGCAGACGATGCACCTCCTGCAATAACATCACATGTAGAAGTCAAGTGGACCACACACACACACACAACTACAGCGATAAACTTCCTTTTAATATGCACTTTTATTTAATTTGGCCCAAGTATGCTAACGGGTAAAACACCACCACCCACAATTTTTTTTTTTTTTTACCATGCTCAGTCAAGCAATCATTTTTTTGTGACTTGGTCAATCAAGCAAACAACTACGCAATTGTCTTACACTCAACTTGTGTCACAAAAATTCACATTTCCACCAGTGCCTATTAAAGTCTGTGAGCATTCAGGTAAGAGGTGCTCAGTCTGAGGCAAGTCCTATGTGTGTGAGTAGGTAAGACCAGGTGTGTGCGTAAAAAGGTGCGACGGTCTCACCTTGACGGCCTGCTCCAGCTTGGTGGAGAGGCTGGCCACGGACTTCTGCATGCGCTCGTGCTCGTCGCGCTGCCTCTTGAGGATGGGCGCCTTGGCCTCCACCTCCTGAACGATGTCGTCCAGGTACTTGTTGACGCGCCGGTTCTCCATGCGCTCCAGCTGCAGCGCCTCTTGGGCATCGATGTAGGCACTGTAGATCTGAAGAGCATGAGAGAGAGAGAGAGAGAGAGAGAGAGAGAGAGAGAGAGAGAGAGAGAGAGAGAGAGAGAGAGAGAGAGAGAGAGAGAGACGAAAAGGGAAGAGAAGAAAAGGGAAGAGAAGAAAAGAAAAGGGAAGAGAAGAGAGAGGGAACCCAAAAAGAGATTGGTGTACGTGTTGTGCAGCCAACAGTAGGGGAGACTGAAAAGCAGAGGAAAACAAATTTGTTGACTAGTCCAGTAAAAGTATGACTGTGTCTCAAATCACGCACTTGTGCACTTCGGGCACTGTTTTCCAGTTCCTAGGGCACTCACGCTGAAAATTCCAGTTGAGCCAGTGCACTGAAAGTGCCAGGATGATCCCCTAACAATAACAGAAAAATGCAGTGCTTGAATGATGTACACTGCACGCACTAAACGGTGGCCATGTTGACAATGACACGGAGGAAATATGGCATTCAGTTCAGTTCAAGAGTTTGGTCAACAGTCTCCTAATTCTGTAAGTAATGTTGATGGGACACCAACCTTTTCATGCCAAACAAAGTATTGTATGTGTGATTGTTGTTCTTTGGGGTGAAGGAAATGGAAATACACGCATCAGACGCTGTGCATTGTAAACAGTAGCAAACTCATATTTTGGCGAGCTAATGCCATGCTCAGCAGTCACTTCCAGCGAGGGCACAGTGCTCAATTTTTTCCATGACACTATGCACTAAAGACCTCAGTGCACTGTGTGGACTGTGCACTGACTGTCAGTGCACTGACACAAGTGTGTGATTTGAGACATAGCCTTAGTCTTCTGTGATGAGTACCTCTGTGAGCTTCATGCCAGGCCTGATCTTGGTGATGGCTGCAGCCGTGGGAGACATGGTGGTCAACTGCTCCTCACTCAGCACTGATGTGGCCCCAGCACTCCCTAACACACACGAAAATGTAGTTATATTACACACACAAAATGTAGTTATATTACACACACACAAAATGTAGTTATATTACACACACACACACACATACAGTAAATGTGGTTATATTACATTTACGCTGACTTCATTTGGGTAAACAAAATGAAAAATGTCTACACAGCAGCAAAATAAACGGTCATACAGAGACTTATTATTGCTAGTTAGATAGTTAAAATGTACTGTCCCCATGGGGCCATTGGATCTGCAGCACAATCACGTACACACCAAATACGAAGCCCTTATCAGACAAGCAAAATCACGAAACGAGGAAGATTTACCACCGTACCTTATGTTTATCAACACAGAATAAGTGAGTAAAACCCATGCTCCTTACCTCTGAGTTTGCCGTCAGAAAGAAGCTCGTTGGCGTTCTCCAGCTCTTTTTCCAGCTCCCCGATCCTCTCCTTCAGCTTCTCCTCAGCCTTGGCCCTCTCACCATCCTGCTCCTCCAGACGAACCTCCAGCGCCTTGTTGGCTACGCGAAGCACATCACATGTGTTACGATCGTGCAATACCACTGCCCTCTCCCTCCTCTGGGGGAAAGGCAATCATTTGATCGACAGATCTACTCTCAAACTTGTATAAATGTGAGGCTGCAAAGTCAGATTCAACAGTGCTAATTTCCCAATCACAATCACAATCTAACGAACCACAGCACTGAACATTTTGGACTAATGGGTGAATTTTAAGATAGATTTTTGCATTTTGAAGCCAATAACCCGATAATTTCTTTGCATGAGGGATTGAGTGTTGTGAGATTTGTGAGTGTTGCCATGGTGATTGGTGGACTT
Organism: Engraulis encrasicolus; assembly: GCF_034702125.1. NCBI lineage: Eukaryota > Metazoa > Chordata > Actinopteri > Clupeiformes > Engraulidae > Engraulis > Engraulis encrasicolus. Next base: position 50,290,318 of record NC_085862.1, on the reverse strand, counting down.
GCTCACCTTCTCCGGCCTCCTTGAGCAGCTTCTGTAGCTCCTCCACAGCCCCACGCAGCTCCTCACTCTTGGAATCAGAGTCCGCTGCAGCACTCTGCCACACACACACACACAGGAAGAGGTCACAAATGAATGTGCCACAATAGCCTTTTTATATTACAACATCTGCATGTGACAGTTCTCTGTATAAACGTCTTTTGTGGATTGCTTTTGCAAACCAAACCCTTAAATGCAAAGAACAGTTTCACAAGTGGGAAGAAAGACACAACACACACTTGGAGAAAACCTAGCAGCGATAGTGCTAGCCAACCCATACCTTGTAGAGGTTGCAGAGCTTGATGTTGGCGTTGAGCTCATTCCGGAACTTCTCCTCAGATGTGCCTTGCAGCTCTTTGACCTGTGGAAATTAACACAGCTAATCTTAATTTCCTGGATTTTTTTATGACAACATCGCACAATAGGAGAAAAAAAAAAAAAAAAAACATTCTTACCTCTTTCAGTTTGTTATTCAGGTCCTCTGCTCTCTTCTGGAAGTTCTCATTTAATGTTTTGAGATTGGCAATTTGGTTCTGAAGTCTCGTGATCTGATGAAAAAGCAAAACAAACATGCAAATGTCTATAGCGTATGAAACAAACATCAGAAAAATACACTTATTCATTTCAAACTACAGGCCAGTGTTGCTAAAAGTTCTTTTAGACCGAGAACTAAGATCCACTCACTTGGGAATGACCGTAAACTGATAAACATGTCTTCCGTATAAAAAATATGTGCCTTCAGAAATATGCAAATATAGCTGTAGTGTTGGTATTCCTAGCAGAACATCAGTGACTCCACAGAAGACTTGGGGCCTCATTTATATAACTTCACGGAATAAATGTGCCAAAAGATGGCGCACCCACGAATCTCAGGATGTACGTACGCAAGAAAATAATCGGATTTATAAAGCATGGCGCACGCACGTTCCACGCTGATCTCGTGCTATAAATCGCAACCGACTTTAAAGTTGCGGCACATATGCGCACCTGAGGACACACCCATAATTAACCATGAATATTCAGTGAAACGCCCAAAATGAATATTGATATCTGGACGGCGAGTGGAAAGCAGAGGGGACATTTAACAAATGTAAAGCACACCGTTTCAGATGGAGAAAGTTGGGGACTGTTGAGCTGTTAGAGGGCAACTCCTGCCAATTTCAATGTGCTGTTGTATTGCTCACGCTACCCTTGACTTATTAGTACCCGGTGACGCCGCAGTTTTTGGCCCAGCCCTTTCCGAGATATGAGCTATTCCAATGGGGGCAACTTTTGTTTACATTTCAAAAAAACATTTTTATTTATTCCCAAAAACATCCATAAGGTTATGCAACATCAGCAGACAGCTAGCAAACAGCAATCCCTTTTGGGAAAAGGCCTATGCTCATTTAAAAAAAAAAAATGTAAACAAAAGTTGCTCCCATTAGAATAGCTCATATCTCGGAAAGGGCTGAGCCAAAAAATGCGGCGTCACCGGGTACTGACAAGTCAAGGTTAGCGTGAGCAATACAACAGCACATTGAAATTGGCAGGAGTTGCCCTTTAAGTTTGGGAGGTCGTACAAAAAACAAATCCCAAATCTCTCGAACTGCAGCATGTAGATGGTTATGTTCGCAAATGCCACGCTATACCAGAGATAAAAAAAAAAGAGGAGGATGACATGGACACATGAACCTGCCGGGACATGGATTAGTAGCCTATTTATTAAGTTGTGCACAAGGGTAAAAAAAGCTGCGTCAAGGAAACATCTCACATGGCATGCCCCAATGTGAAATTCCCCTGAAAAATAATAATTAGGGAAATATTTTAGTCGTCCTGCATAAATGTTTATCGCTAATCAGGTGTGGCAAGTGGAAGAAAATAAACCTGTTACACAAGCAATGCAGGGGCTGTAGGCCTACTACATCTTCTCATAACTACGGAGAGCCTGCCATTTTGCCACCCGCAATGTGGGTACCCTATTCTCCATCTCATCGCACCTGATATGCACCTGTTTTTCCGGTCACTGTGCGCAGCTGTATACTTTCAGTTCAAAGCGCGACGCCCCAACTATCAATCGACACATCAATCATGGACAGCTTGACATCTACTAGGCCTATGGGCATTTTCGATTCTGTATTTATTTAATGTCTGTATTATAAACGTGCATTATCAGTCTATAAGGCCAACTGCTGTCTTAGAAATGCCCACCTCTGCTTCTTTGCTGACAAACCGCACGACAAAGAAATGGCATGCATTGGAAAAATGAGAAACGAGACCGTCCATCAGTATGGCACTTGATTATATGCTTGCCTGTAGGCTATGCCGAATGGCAGAGAAAATCAACCATTACTTTTCCATTACTGGTACAGCTGCACGCCGCGGGCAGATGATTCTGCAACTTAACTCATTGGCTGCCTTCGGCGGTGAATGACGTCATTTCGAATAGCGGCGTCCGCCAATAATTGCGTTTTTTTACAGCCACGCCTTGAGGACGGTCTGACCTATGTTGTGTACAAATTTCACGCCTCTAGGCTAGGGATGTCCCGATCAGCATTTTTTGCCCTCGAGTCCGAGTCCGAGTCATTGATTTTGTGAATCTGCCGATACCGAGTCCCGATCCGATACTTTTATAATAATTAATTATTTTTTTGTTTAAAATACAAATTAAAATACAAAAGGCCTACCTTTTAAGCAGACAAAATAACACATTTGCAGTGTCAAAACAAAACGGTTACACTTCTGTAGGCAGTGGGACTATTGGGTCAGTGCAGAATGACCATTTTAGATAATGACACACTGAGAACGAATTGAGCTTTTATTTTGATACGCTTCCTGCAACCTGTGCTTAGAAACCGTTGCTACGACGGCTCCCTTGTTGTTCCTATCCTGAAACTGTCCGTAATTATCTGTAAAAAAACAAGCACTAAGGAAAGTCAGAAGCTAAATTGATTCTTATGTTAACAAGTGATAGGATTAAGTTATGTTAGAAGTTGAAAGTTAAGATAACAAATAGCTTAAAAAGATCGTTTTTTAGATGTATGCACAAGATTGTTGAGTCTGTTAAAACACTAGACTACAGTCTATTTTTTGTTGTTTTCACCTGCATATTGTCGGAAGGTTCAGTAAATATCAATGTTAACTTCCATCAGTGTCCTCGTCATTGCATCAGGGTTCAACTGGTTGCAAATTAATTAGAACAACAGTTGACTGCAGTAGGCTATGGCGCAGTGATCATTAATCTGTTGGATAGTCAATGTCGCATTTTGCCGTCCGGAATCCTCACGTGGATATACACTATAGTAGCCCAACGTGTAAGTAACCTTGGCTATAGCCTACTTTGTTCTCTGACATATTTGCTTAAGTCATGTTCATTTCATTTAAATTGGTCAGAATAAAGACCGAGGTCAGTTGCTTGCGTTAACGTGGAGAGGGAGAGAGAGGGAGAGAAGTGCTGCTGAAGTGTCATCAGCTGATGTGCGTTACAGTGTTCCAATGCCTTTCAGTCGGCAATGTAATGTTGTTCCTGTGGATGTTTCTATCGTGAAGTCAAGAGGGTTTCCACTCTGTGCCACTGCATTGCGATAGATAGGCTATAACATGTTAATTTTTAAAATTATGAGAATGTATTTATCCGAGTCCTGATCGGGGAGGTACACCCGATTCCGATCGAGTCGCACACCACGTGATCGGGGCCGATTTCCGATCACGTGATCGGATCGGGACGTCCCTACCTAGGCATGTTCTAACTGTTCCTGTAGGTGGCAGTGCGAAGTCTTTTGTGTGTACACAGCCGTTATAAATGAGGCCCTTGGGCTCTGCCCTCTAGTGAATTCGGGTAGGGTGTGTACATGCAAAACCACTTTTTGATGGACAAAAGTCTGACAGTTGAAGGAGGTGGGTGTCACACTGCCAAACACAGTACACTCCTAAAAAAACTTAATTGAATCACTTTAATTAAGATTTTATTTATTTATTTTTAGCTTTTTTGTCAGTGTGCAGACCCAGCCGTCTTGTGGCCAACTGGAGTAGTACTCACCTCGTCCTGCTTGTTCTCCACGCTGCACTTGAGATCCAGGACCTCGCTGCCCCTCTGGCGGGAGAGGCCGAGCAGCTCCTCGCTCTTGGAGCTCAGCTCCGACTTCAGCCAGTCCACCTGGTTCTGGAGCAGCTCCCGCTCCTGCTCCATACGCTTCTCCTTGTACTGCAGGGACAAACACAGGCAACAAAGACTGTCACCAACAACCAAGTTGAAAACAACTTTGATGACTGACATGGGGTAGCCTTGGCCTAATGGTTAAGAAGATGGGCTTTAGATCACAAGGTAAATAATACCCTGTAAATAACTAAGTCGCTTTAAAGCCATGCCCCTCTGCCACTGGAATACATCATACGCTACTATCCCCCCGGACAGCTTCCCTGTGCATGGCCTTCACATACATCTGCTATAGACATTTGATTAGTAAGACATACAGAAGTACAGGGTCACAGCAGCACTGATGCGAATATTTCTCTGTTCCATGGGCAATGAAGAGAACCGCACACCGATGAGCTCCCATTCAAGCCATTTTATTGCGTGACGTTTCGGGCCACCCTGGCCCTTCCTCAGACTAGATTAGAATGTTTCTGTGTTACCTTGATGGAGACCTCTGAGGACTCGAGCTCGTCCAGCTTCATCTGCAGCTCCAGCTTGACGGTGCTGACCTCCACCAGCTTGGTGCTCAGCCTCTTCACATCCTCTGTGGAGTGCAGACAAGAAACACACATACTGAGGTCATCACAAATATATTGTGACACTACATAGATATGAATGTCTTATCAGAAGCTTCTCATGATGTGCGGTCGATTGTAGGTAAGGAGCAAGTTCACGATTTTAGCATCATCTTGCACTAAATGTTTAGCAGGTGTGTCTGTGTGTGTGTGTGTGTATGTGTATGTGTGTATGTATGTGTGTCTGTGCGTGTTTTAACTCACCACTTTGGTGCTCCACCTCCTGGGACCTCCGTTCCAGGGTGCGAACCAGTTCCCTCTTCTCGGCCTCCAGTTCATCCTTGGCTTTCTGGAGCTCACTCTGAAAATGTAAACATATTATCAGTATGCACCTTAAGATTTATATAGCTCCACGACGTGATACAATATTACCAGATAAATTAACAAAGATTTTCGAGGTTCCCTTTAGGACGTTTCTGAACTTCGTACGACGAGCATTCACGTTCCATATGTTTTGCGCAAAGCCATTTACCTGCTGACATTCCAATTTGGACTGGGAGAAGTCCGATTCTTTTTTCCTGTCGCGCACACATTTCAGCTCGCTCTCTGCAAGGAAGGTGAATGACGGTGAGTTCATATATAATAGCTCTACAGTACAGCGACAGTTTTATTGAGGATCCATGTTTTATCAAACTTACCGATCTTAGCATAATCTTCTTTGAGCTTTTTGAGTTCTTGCGTCTGCGAGACGAACCGATCTTGGCTGTCAGCGAATCGCTTCTCAATCTCAAAATATTGTTGCTCTGAAATTGAAGGCATTCATCACGTTACAGGATGCATGTCAAGTTGTTCACGTCATTAGCAGACAAACCAGATACGTTTACAAATGAATGCACTTTCCTGTTGGCTATACGAACAACATCACCATTATGTTAGAAAGTACTATCGGTACACCAACTTATCACGGTGATGTGATGCACTACTTGATATTCACGTGTCTACAAAAATGTCCTTCTATCCTGCCTCACGTTTACCGACTTAGCTAGCGAAGTTGAGGATTGTTAAGGATTATAGACGTAAGCACACTACACGACTGTTAGCCGATTAAAACATGACTAGATATTCTCTTCAACCAAAACACATTCAGCTGGTGAGTTCTAATATTTATACGATACATACAGTAACCAATTTCGACACATAAACACCAACTCGTGCCATATCAAATGCACTGCTAGCTAGCCCATTGACGTTAGCAGCTAACTAGTTATAGGGCAAGTACTCCCAAGAGTTTCCACTACTCTACTCACCGCTGTCAACTCGAAATTGTTCATGGTGTGCTTTAAGACTGTCGATTTCACTTTGCTGATCTGAAATGTATTTCTCCAATTTGTTTTGGACGGTTTTTGGAAGTCTGGACAACTCCGTCCGTTCCAGCACCTGCTGAAGCACTGCCGCCATTTTTCGTCCAGGAGTCAGGACGAAGGTTCCCTGTGTTTTGCTTTATCAGTTTGGACAGCAAGAAAACGACAACACTGCCCTCTGTGGTTATGGAGGTGTTGCGCACAGAGTGCAAACACAAACAGGAGATTAGAGTAATATGAGAAGAAAACACAAAGCCTTTCATTTTCATGAACATGAAAACAATTGTGATAATGTAGTGTGTAAAGGGAAAAGACTAGGCTTAGACTTACTTCAAGATATAAGCCAATGTTAACTACAGATGTAGCCTATCTTTACAAAAATATATGAGGATGATTTTCAGAGATACAGGCCTACAAGGCAGTCCAGCAGTCCATCAAAATTCAGTGAAAATCATTGATCATGTTGTGCATTTGTTGAATGAATGGCAAAGAGCAACAAGAAACTCAACAGGAAATAGTGTGGTATGAATTGTCTGAATAACAGCTCCCGTAGGATTTTTGTGCTAAAATTGATTTTTTTGCTTCATTTGCTTTGTTTGGGGCCCTACTACTGAAAAATGATGGGTGTCGGATTTCCTGACCCCGTTATACCCCTCCTCTAGGGGGCGCTTTCTCGCCCTGGCCAGTATAGCTACCGAACCCATATCTCTACTAATGATGATCGCATTTTCACAATCTTGGTGTCAATTTCAGGGTTATTGATGATGCTGAGTCCATTTATGACAGTTTCATTTTGATCAGAAGTTGCTATTAGACATATTTTGGAGATTTATAGGCCATTTTGTCCACCGACAAGCATTCTGTGGGAGATATGACTACGATGGCATCTGTCTCATTGGATCTGTGCACATAATATACATAATAAAGATTTCAATTTTATTAGGGTCAGTACTGTGAGAAAATGATGGGTTTCAAATGTATTACCCCTTTATGCCCCCCTCCAGGGGGGCGCCTTTTCACCTCGGCCAGGATACGTATTGCAACTATAAATGCAGCAATCCTATTTTCACAAACATGGTGTCAATTTAGGGGTTATTGAGGATCCTGAGTCCATTTATGGCAGTTCTAGTGTGATCAGAAGTTGCTATGACTCATTTTTAGGTAGCGGCCAAGAATTGTCAAACTTGTCAATAACACGATTGAAAATGAATACACCAGGATCTTCTTCAAATAAAGACAAAATATTAACCAATCAGAGGGGGTTGTGTGCAATCAGGAAGTTGATGCCGACCAGCTATGTAATGTGTGTGTGAACAACAACAGCAACTGTGTTTCATATAGTGACTTTTTGGGTTGGAGTTAAAGGCCCCATTGAGGTTTTTAATGTGTGTGTGAACAACAACAGCAACTGTGTTTCATATAGTGACTTTTTGGGTTGGAGTTAAAGGCCCCATTGAGGTTTTTTGTTTGTTTGTTTGTTTGTTTGTTTGTTTGTTTGTTTGTTTTTTTTACAATTTTAAGCAACCATTTATAACATTCCAACCTTAATATTCCAACCTAACATTTGTGAGGTAAAAAAAATCATGTACTGTAGTGTAATGGTAATATCAACTCATTTATACAAAATATCATGAACATGAATAGTAAACAGCCCGCTTGAACTTACACTCCTTCCTTGAAAACCCAACCACTTCTTTCTATCTAAGGAAGAACCGAGCAGACACAAAAAACAACTGTTCACTGAGGAGTGCTGGTCATTAAGTATTGCTGCTTTTTTTCTTTCTCCTAAGCAGGTGCACTTTGTCTCAAGGAAATAAGTCACTTCAAGATATGATCAGATGTAACTCCAGTTTCAGCCATAGCATCACCAAAACTATTCCTGGTTCAGTCATTTGAAGGGACACCAGCATTTCACCCGTAGTCTTTCAACAGCATGCATGAGGCTACCTTCATCAGTTGTGATATAGATGGAGACATTAATGGATTGCCATTCCAGTAGAGCTCAATTGAATTTTGCGTCTTCACAGCTTTTGCCCTTGATGGCAACATCTCCCGTAAGCTGGTAGTGTTCACTTTGTACAGACTTCATTTTCCTTTATGCTCTAGGTTCTGATCTGTGAACAAATGAGTGAAGGGAAACTTTGATTTTGCCACAACAAAATCCCCTAGAGCATCCCATGTACTAACCCCAACTCCGATGAAGTTGGGACGTTTGGTAAACAGTGAATAAAATCAAAATGCTATCATTTTCAAAACACTCAATCTATTCATTAGATGGAGAATAGTGAAAAGACAACATATTAAGTGTTAAAACCGAGAAAAAATATTGTTTTGGGGGACATATGTACTCATTTCTAATTTGAGAAATCCAACACGTCTCAAAAGAGTTGGGACGGGGACAATAAATGGCAGCAAATGTCGAGGAAGACTAAAAACAAAACAAAAGACAACACTTAACAGTTAAATACATTAACCGATGAGATGATTTTATATAAAAAACAGTGTTAATTCCTATCTTGGACATGATTTCACCAGCTTAAATGGTGGGTGTATTCCTTGTCATGTTTTGCAATGTTTTCCTTTCTGTAGTGCTTACAGTGTGACAGGTCTTGACCAAAAACCCACCATTTTATCACATGCTGGTCCTTATGATGGAGCCAAACTGTTAAAACATAGTAGAGAATGCAATTTGACCTTACTATGTGGCAGTAATTGAAGATCTCCCTTCAAAATATAATGCATGAGTGGCTTTTCATGCTGTTTAAAACCCATTTATACCATTCAGCACTGTATTTAACTCTACAGATGAGTGAGAACATCTTAACCAATGCACTACTGCATCCGCATGCCATCATGGAGGCTGACTTTTGAAGCTAGCACTAACACAAGTTGGATGGTCCATTTTCACTGTAGCACAGGATGTGCAATGCTCTATTATTGTCAAAAAGAATGGACTTCTACAACTTCTGCTGACTTCTGTAAGCAAAGGACAGTTTCCCATGTCTTCTGGGTCTATTTCAAGTGAGCTCAGGTGCTTAGGAGAATGTTAAACCCCTGTGTCATTTTCATGCATAAAGCATTCTTAATATGGTCAATTTTCAATAGCTCTAGCACTCCAGGAATTAGAGTGAGACTACAGCCAATATATATTTCATGATGTCATGAACCTATACAATGATTTTATTAACAAAAATATGTCTTATATATACACTCAATCGTGGTAAATCAAAGGGAATTCAAAAATGTATGTAATAACTATGGTAATTATTCCCTTTGCATCTTTAATTCTGAGTGACTCAGCCTCTCTGTGATGATCTTATACCTGGACACCTATATTGTCCGTCAGTACAATTCATTTTGAAATGTTCTTCTTTGTTGTTTTATCTTATTTGGATGTTTACTAAATTTCACTGATCCCCGTCCCAACTCTTTTGAGACGTGTTGGATTTATCAAATTAGAAATGAGTATGTCCCCCAAAACAATATTTTTTCTCGGTTTTAACACTTAATATGTTGTCTTTTCACTATTCTCCATCTAATGAATAGATTGAATGTTTTGAAAATGATAGCATTTTGATTTTATTCACTGTTTACCAAACGTCCCAACTTCATCGGAGTTGGGGTTTGTAATAGGATCATCTTGTTCCAAGGCATTCATTTGAGCAAGATGGACTGCCAAGGCGGGCATAACTCAGGAGATCATGCAAAAAAGTACTTGATAAGGTTCCCCAAGGCAGCCAGATATATTCCCAGTCCACTGGACAACAAGCACTTGCTCTAATAGGTGTTGTACAAGAAACTGAGCAAACTCTGCAGTGTCTTCGGCTTGAATAGGTGTCCAAATAGAAGGACTGGGTATTACTGTACAATTGCAATGCATCTGGACTGTGCAGATGCAGAGCCTCATTGAAATCTACACACTTAAGCTTGAATACATTCAAGGGGATGAGCAGAGGAAATGGCATCAAATCTTATCATAATAGCCAGACTAGTTGTGATGTGATATTCAAGGGCCCACTTGTATGCTTCTCACCAAAGACTCCATGGAGAGCTGCTGAAGAGTATGAATCACATTCGATTGAGCATGTGTCAATGCCAGTTGCATCAGTTGTTTTGCCAAGACCATGCATTGCAGCAAACACTACATACCTATGTGCATAACACCTGCTCGTAGGTGTTTTGGTAAAGGTCAAGATCAAAGATGATGAGAGTTCTCCTCTCAGGACCAACTAAAGCAGCAGTGAATCCCTGTGTCAACATCAGAACAGAAAATGGGTTGCATAATTTAGGGTAGGTCTTGAAAGTGGAGCGATGATCTCTGAGTTTGTCAGGCGATAAGTCTCAGATTGCAGGGATATCTGCAGAGATTTAGTGGCTGCCCAACTATGGATGACTTCATGTTTTACCAACTTCTTGGCATGTTTGGGTGTTTGTTCATCTATGGACAGAATGAGATAATCACGGTCAGTTTCCTATTCTGTACATGCTGTAGTGTTGGTCGCATCTATTGCTAAATAATTGGCAAGTGCCATTTATGTGCCATGTAGGAGTGAAGGCATTGGAAACAGTGTTGTCTACATTTCTTTGTTTGAAAGTTGTACATTGAACTAGCCTAGTCCTTATGGTTGGTAGCAGCAAGTGTTTGAAATAAAACCTGTGGGTAGCTTCTCATGGATGACAAGGAGCTGGTTGACAGCATCTAAATCTTCATCTCTTTGATTCATTACAAGCACTGTGCCGTGGAAGGTGTTCTGTCCAGTGGGGTGTTTTCTAGGAGTTTAAGGTTGTACAGTAAATGGCAAACCAAACATTTACTCATTTTTAAACAAAATCAGGTAAACAAAACTCACCCGACTTGTTTATGCATTTCAGAACACCTTGTCCTATTTGTTTTTCGAGTCCAATGACCTATTCTTTGGTAGTCACTGCCTACAAATTACTCACTTTGGTTACTTCCCAGGTAGCAAGAACCGTTAAGAACAGTCGGCCGGATCTTGGCGGAATGTCGGCACTGTCGGCTGAGTGTCGGCTCGGCTGGAACACTGGTTACCGTGACTCAGCCAACACTTCATAGAACACTGAAAATAACTGTCACTTCATGCAGTAACCGAGCTAAAGGGCCGTACACACACGTCGCTGCTATTTACTCGCTACTTGCTCACTCGCCTACTTGCCACTCGCTCTGGGTGATTTTGTTTACTGGTTGTCATGGTTCCCGCTGTCCGCGCCAATAACGTCCGTACGAAACAAAATGTAGGCCTACGCTGTTTAACGTTGATCGTGTGCTGTGCACAACCATGCATACGAGCCTTTGATGAACACTATATGTATTTTCCTCAACACTTTTAACCAAAGTGTGATGGCGTGCAGAAGTTGGGTGGTCAGAACACCACAGGGGCAACGTCACCTGTCAATAATCTGTATTCTGCATTCCAATTGGTTACTCGCTTAACTCGCGTCGCTCGAAGATAAAATAAGTTTATCTCGGAACCCGCCCACATCGCATCGCTTGTACTCTCCTCGCCTACTCGCCAGCGAGACTCGCTGGAACACGTAGACATTCTATTGACTTCATCCGCTGAGCGAGTAACTAGCAGCGACGTGTGTGTACGGCCCTTAACACTCAGCCGACACAGAAAATAACGGTCAGTCTCATGCAGTAACTGAGCCAACACTGAGCCGACACTGTCGGCATACGGTAATAGGACCATTATTGGGCCGCGGACAAAGCCAGAATCGGACCGACTGTTTTCACTCGTGAAAAAAGGATCGGGCCAACAATGGGCCAGATAAACTTTGCTACCTGGGTTCATTCCGCGACCCTCCATAGAGAAAAAATGACTTCAGTTGCTCTGGTAGCGTTGGAAACCTTTGTTCTACACACACAATTAGACAGTTCTTATCTTAACAGTTTTGCTTTTCTATCACGATTTCTTTCTCCTGATATTGCCAATCGGCCAAGCCTTATACAAAGTGAATTAGAAATTGAGCTGCTCAGTTTCATTGTCATCTATTTTAATAAAATATTGAAAACCCTGAAACTGTTCATAAAATAGGGTAACGGAATGGGACGGATGCCATAGTAGTAGTCGTAACTCCCACTAGTAGGGGCTCTAGGCGAGGAAACGTTACGCACTGGATAGAAGCATATAATTCGGTACACATGTTCCTTGAGTGATTTGAAGACATCCTAGAAGGGGTGCCCTTCGGGAAAAAATTGTCTACCACGTCATATACAATATGTCATGTTGGTAATGCATTACATTGTTATTACATGACATCAAACTTAGCTGACAATGTCAATATAGTCCTCAGCAGAGATGAAGCAAGGGTAGCCTGCTTGACCAGATTGATGAAACTACAAAAATGTACATAGTGTGAAAGTATGGGTGAGTCTGTGCTTACATGCTTGACAGCAAATGTAACATTGTCAACGATTTGAGAAGATTCTTGGTCTGAATTAAAATGAGCATTGCCCACACTAAAACTATGGTGAGAATAGACTGCTGCTAATGCTCACTCAGCAGCATCGGAATGGGATAGTGTCAGTGTAAGATGTCCTATAGCAGGTTCTCCATCCTCTAATTTCCATAACTGATAGGCCTAGGGGAAAGGACAGGACCTTTCCATATGTATGAAGAACCCCATAAGATCACCTAATTCTACATTTTTACATGGCATTGTGCATATTGTGAGAGCATTTCAGTCATCTTTAGAATGGCATACAGATTACTCAATATACATGTAGGCTACAGTCCAAATTAAATGGAAATGATTTCTAAGTACATGTTGAGTAAGAAGACAGAGGTTTTTTTTTTTTTTTAAAGATTTGCAGACAAGTCCTCACCTAGTACTTGTGTCAAAAGTTGTATTAGTTAGCTCAGTAATCATTGAGTACTTAAATTGCTATCAAGACAGCTGATGACAACATGTGACTAAACAAGCGATGTTTAGTTGCCTTTGGGGGGGAATTTGTTCCTTTGGGGGGTGTTGGCAAGCTTATGATGAGGTCAAGGCTAAGGGACATTTGGGAGGCTTAAGATGAGGTCAAGGGGGCTTTTGTTCGAAAAAGGTTGAGAACTATTGACTTAGAACAGGGATGTCAAACTCAAATCTGTGAAGTGGAGTTATTTTAGTCGGCCTGCAAAATCATTGTAACACATACTGTAATAAGACTTGAACATGATTTTTTTTGTGTCACAGGAATATTAGTGGGCCCAGGCCAGTGAAGAAAGCTTACACTCATATGCAAAAGAATATGTGCAGCCATATGTTTTATGATGGCAATCTGACCCCCCCCCCCCCCCACCCACCCCCCCCCCCCCCCCCCCCCCCCCCCCCCCCCCCCCCCCCCCCCCCCCCCCCCACACACACACACACACACACACACACACTCACACACAGATTTAGATTTTGGCACCCCTGAGTTAGAGCTATCACCTGGCATGTGCAGTCTACATTTTGTCCACAGGGTGGCAGCAAACTACAAAATACAGCCAGGCAGGTGCATGCCAGACTTTGCACAAGAGATGTCATGTCTCTGGCAAGTCATCATTAATCTGGCAGGCAAATTATTTTGGCGCTGTGAGTAGATTTCATAGAAGCTGTACCACCTTTAACACAAATTAACTTTACAAAATACATTCAGCGGCCAGACCCAAATGGAGATTCAATGAATTCTAGATAGATACCGAGTTGCATTTTGGATGTTTTATTTCGTGGTAAAGGCTGGAGGTGGGGGCTCGTGACCTGTCGGCCTCCCAAGTTTCGTGCGTTCTACTGTATGTCGCGCGGATGTTCATTGAGGATTGTGATATCGTCACTCGCCGGGTATTTATTTATAAACAGCTTTGGTCCCTTGCCACAAAACTGGACGAAGGCCCGCCTCTGGAAGAAAGCAGTCAATTTGGATTGGTTTCCATTAGATGTCACTCAACTACATTTCCATCCATCTAGAAACTTGGGATAAGCGATTCGTCAGACCGGGTTACGTCTGCACGAAGTATCTCCTCCCTCTGCTTTCAGTGACCTGCCAAATTGAGTGGACGACACTGTACTTCGAAAGTGTAGACACTTGATTGTTAACAAAGGCTTTGCTCCAAAGGTGTTTCGGAGAGTTGGGTCATATTTATGATACAGACAGTTCGGTAGTTTACCTTAGCTAGCCAGCACACGGCTAGCTGGCTAGCCATTACACGGCAGCTGCTGGTTAGCAAGTCAGCTAGCGCTCCAGCCCCAGTGAGTTCGAATTACTCCAAGAAAACTACTCAGCAGTTTGATAGTTCAAGACTCCAAGAAGTGCTACAGTACAATCAGCAAATATGAGGATAATGCTGGATTTCGAGGAATGTCTTAAAGACTCTCCACGATTCAGGTAAGCGAATTGTCAATGTCACCAATTTTAATCTATTTTGGTTAAACATGTTTTTAAAAGATTGCATGCGCAGTGCCACAAAGAAACGTCTTGGTTTCCTAGTGAAGGAGTGGTTTGGTCAAAGATATTTCCCTCTACTATTTACTGAACTGACGTGACTTCAGGAAGACACATGAGTACACTGATAAGGTATATTATTGACAAGTTGTTGTAACATACAACTTGCACATCACATGATGTCATCTGCTTGTTATGTTGGGCGAAGGTGTTTGCATTGTGGTCCCGAGTTACGCGATTGTAGGAAATGGGAGTATGGAAAAGGATTTTGGGTCTGCTCAGTTTTCTTGGTCAGAGTTGTAATCCCAGTTTTGCACACACAGCTTTGCTCATTTGCTTTTGATTTAGGTGTAGACTATTCCATAACTGCACACACACCACACCCATATTTCTGGCATGTTAATTTAGCCAATGTCAGATTTGGGTCCAGGACTAGGCTATAAGAATTGTATTATTTGGCCAATTTAAAATGGGAATGGGAAGTGCAATGTTAGAGGCAACACAAAGTTACATTAATGTGAAGCTGACAGGTGAGATTGTAGTACATTATGCCATTAAATGAAACGTCAGTAGGATATCTACTGCGAAAATTTGGGGTTATAGGCTATTTTCCGTCTTAATAAGATGTGTTGTGAGCGGTTCCTTGTGTTGCTGTGCTGTCTGTCCTCTGGTGTGACTGTCAATACCTCCCCGAAAAAGCCAGCAGCGGAAATCTGCTTGTTTGTCCTGCACAGACACGGGCTTTCCAAGCTTTGTGAGCTTGCAACCTCACCCCTCCCTCTCCTTCCTCACTCCATATCTCTCTCTCTCTCTCTCTCTCTCTCTCTCTCTCTCTCTCTCTCTCTCTCTCTCTCTCTCTCTCTCTGTCGCTCGCTGGCTTTCCCACTCCCTTGTACAGAGCAACATCCTCTCTCTGAAAATGAAGAGCAGATGTTAGAAAGTTGTTTGCAGGAAACTGGAGGGAGCCGTTTTTTCCTTCTTCATTGGTGGGCGTAATCTTTGCACACCACTCCAGGGATAAGTGAAGATGGAGAGGGAGAGAGATTAAAACAAAACAAATCTGATTCTGTTGGGGATGCAGTAGTAGCCAAAGGGGTGGGAGGACCCCAACATTCAGGTGGATTTAGAAGGAGAGGGATTTCTGAGCGCTCTTGTTCTCCAACTCTGTAGACTCCAAACTGCAGCTCTTGAAGTAAGAAGACTAAAGTCCTTTCATTTAGAGCGTGGTGGCACTGTCGACCTGTGTAGTTGCCTGAAGTTGGCCCTAGTGCCACCACACTCTAAATTCAGGTGGATTTATTTGAGGATGACCATGAGGATGCCATTCACTTTATATGCGATGACATACAGAAATACTCCTCTGTGGTGTGCTAATTGGTGTACTTGTTTGAAATGGAGTAGTAGCAGTAGTAAAGGCTAGATGGTTTCTAACTGGGTGGATGATGCATGTTTGGGTCTGAGTTGTGTTGTGGTGTTAGCTGCCAGTGGTGTGTGTGTGTGTGTGTGTGTGTGTGTGTGTGTGTGTGTGTGTGTGTGTGTGTGTGTGTGTGTGTGTGTGTGTGTGGGCTGAAGTGGTCCACTCTCCTAGAGTGAGTGCTGCTGCCCTACCTTGCACCCTTGCTACTCCATTTCTCAACGATATGTAATTATATAGTAAAGAATAAACTGTTATGGATGAAAACGCGGCCAGTTCACAAGGCTATATGGAGTCCGTCTTTTAACATATGTTTTCAATTTTTGTGTTTCAACTCTCAGCCCGTAGATGTAACTTGCGCTCTGTCCAAGTAGACATTTTTGTTTTATTTTATTGTTGTTCCCAAATAGGTGGGGACTGGAGCACTTTAGTTGTTTTTAGTACCCCTGTTTGTGTGGGCCCCCCTTTTAGATGGAAATGGAGCTAGTCTTTCTTTAAGTCCCACTCTTTAGAGCCTAAACACAGCAAGAGACCGAAAGCATGTGACGTGACACACAAAAGTATGGGGTTACTTAAAAAGACATAATGGAGTCAACCTTGATTAATGTGCCCAGTCAGAGTCTGGTATTAGGGTTGAAAATAAATAAAAGCAGTCCAAAAGTGTTTAAACAGAATCTTGTTGTAAAAGGCACTCCTCAAGACCCCCGCGCTGGCGTCGTGACAACAGCGGAGTCATATATAGACTATTTCCCTTGAGAAAACCCAGCGCCATAAACTTCCTTCTCAGCTGAAGCTGTAGTAAGTTAAAGCCTGAACTGCCTTGTGCCCCTTTTCTGCT
This sequence comes from Engraulis encrasicolus, assembly GCF_034702125.1. Taxonomy (NCBI): domain Eukaryota; kingdom Metazoa; phylum Chordata; class Actinopteri; order Clupeiformes; family Engraulidae; genus Engraulis; species Engraulis encrasicolus. The sequence goes on along the minus strand of NC_085862.1, from coordinate 50,273,549 downwards.
GACTCTGTTGTTTATCAACAGAGTGAAACCATTTCCATATCAATATTTCCATTTTAAGCTCCAGTGGAACACCAGGCCAACACCAACACTTTTGTATTAAGTGTGACGGGCGTCCTTCTCTCCTTGTGGCCCTCTCTTCAATGTCACTGTCATTATCTCCAGTGTTTCCCCAGCCATGGCCATGTCACGGCTGTTATTAAGCTGTTGTTGCCGATGTCCATACCGCACAGGAAATGTTTGATAAACACAGCCTCGGGCTATGCTCCAGCACTTCAGTGTAAGAGACAAGTTCTCTCGGGTTCACACACGCGCACAGACACACACACACACTTGTACACACACACTTGTACACACACACTTGTACACACACACTTGTACACACACACTTGTACACACACACACACACACACACACACACACACACACACACACACACACACACACACACACACACCCTGGGACACATACAGTATTCACTTACACCCCTGCCCAACCCCCTGAACCAAAAATACATCGTGAAATCTTCCTGCTGAAAGAAAGTAATGCACTTTTGTTTATCCTACACTAGGGCAAGGCCATAGTGACTATGAGTCTTTGATGTGCTGTGAGTGATTGCACTATGTCATTTTATAATTAAGTAAGGTTTAGGATGTAGCAGGGATGAAAGGCTCATTGTAAGTTATGAAGGGATGGTCTCTCTGGGTATAAATACTGTGTATGTTGTGGTCACTGACTTTACCCCCCTCCCCCGTCACGTCCACAAGGCATATGCTATTCATTCACACAATTTACTGTCCACCCACGCACCCACCTCATCCCCACCCCCAACCCCCAACCCAAAAAGACCTCCCACCTGACAACTCTTTCAGAAGTCATCACGTACACAGTGGTGAATTGTCAACAAACATATCCTATGTAAAATACCCCAGGCGCACTCATCAGGAAAAAAAACTGCATGAGCTCATCATCAACATCAATGATGATGTGGTTTGTCAAAAGCATCCAGTTCGCTCATATCCCTCATAACAGTCGCGAGTGTTTTACCTCAACGGGAACCCCCCCGACTCCTTCCACAGTGGTGCGGCTTTTCCCAACAATGGCAGGATGCGAGCCAAAACAAAGGGGCCTGGCCTATCGGCCAGGACTGGACTGGCCATCTGGGATACCGGGCATTTCCCGGTGGGCCCTGTACCCTTGTGGGCCCTGTACCCTCGTGGGCCCCTATTGTAAGAAATGTTAACCGTGAGGGTGCGGGGCCCACTGGGGAGCCAGTAACTTCTGCGCCCCTAATTATTAGGGGGGGGCTTTGATCCAAAAGTGCCCGGGCCCTATTTCTCCCCTACTCCAGCCCTGCTAGCGGCTCATGTTCCACACCACTTCAGCATGTGAGCGAAAGGGCCACTGGTCCAACCTCTGCACCCCCCACCCCCCTTACCTCTTTCTCATATCAGGAATGCATGTCCTGGTGGTAGATCCTGAGGGATAGCATATCGCCTTTCCAGCTGGCAGCGAAAATATGTGTGATTTTCTTTTTTTTCTTTTTCTCCATCTCACCTCTCTATATTCAGAAAGGTGTGTGTGTGTGTGTTTTTCCCCCCCCATCATACTGCCCCTTTCAGATTGGCGCCGTAGATGGCTTGCTGTGTTGGGGGCCCCAACAACACAGGTCTGCTGTACTGTACTACAGAGCAAAAACCTGTTTGGCGACATCTGCCATCCACTGCCTTCGCACTTCAGGGTGTAGAATTGTTGCTCTTGGGCTGTGACTGCCCACAGATGCAAAACCATCCACACAAAACTAAAATCATTGTTATGCCTGCAGATGGGATGAAGGTGATGCTTGTGTGAAGTTTATTGAGCCCGTTTATGCGCATCAATAAACCGTTTATGATCAGGTTTTTGGAGTAACCGGTTTATTCAAGCGTTCTTGTAAACTGAATAAACAGTTTTCATAATCCGTTTATTACCGTTATCGGTTCATGAGAAATCCGACTTGCACAGGTAGGTTTTTGGCTAATGAACTGATTTCTGAAGACATGTATCCAGCATATTCAGGTTATTATCAGGTTATTGACATTCTAGAATTGATAAGAAGCCTTAAATTCTAGCTTAATGTCACACACTTCAGACGAACACAGGCAGCCAACGGACTGCATGTAAACAGCAATAAACAGTTAACTCCAATAACCTGTTTATTCCAATAGCCTGATTATTGTGACAATGTAAACGGGCTCACTGACTGAAAATGTCTCCTAATGTGCTAGCCAGGGCCGCTGACAGCTTTGGCCGGGCCCAGGACAAGGTAATCTGAAGGGCCCCCTAATCCAATACATTCAATGTATTGAGAGCCTAAATATGGGCCCCCATTTCCTTGGGCCCGGGACAACTGACCCCCTTTGTCCCCCCTTGTCGCCTTCCCTGGTGCTTGCGCATGTGAAAGCGCTTGTATTGTATGTAGATCAAGAACATCATATCTTAACTGCATCAGAAATCTGTCCATTTCTCTGGATGGAGTTTCTGCAGGTTTCTAACACCTACACAAACTAGTTGCAGTGGCGAACCAATTGCACACAGGGCCCCAGGGCAATCCACCTACAGGCCCCCTCCATACAGCCTTCAATGGTCACAATAAAGCCCCCAACACCAATACAGGAAGGCCTTGGGCCCCAGGGCAAATAGCTTGCTTGCCCCCCCTATAGCCCCTATCCTGACTAGTTGTACTCCTATGCACAAACTAGTATGAGTGTCAATGTGACAGAAGTGTTAACCGGAAAGATCTTGACGACGTACATGGTGTTGAAATATCTGCTTTTTGAGATAGTCAGCTAGTGTCAAAGCTGAGGTTTCTGAATTGGGGAAGTGTTTTTTTTAAAGAATATGAACTTTGTGCCCTGATTGTGTTTCAAGCAAGCAGTCGATCACATCTGGTCCTCAGCGTATTGGCAATAGCTGACACAAAGAAATGAGAATGACCAATAGACTCCTGTCGCAGCAGACTAATTTTCCAGGGTGAAGCAAAGCACATGCAGATATCTTAATGCTGGCATAGCATCTACAGTATTAAGTTCCTGAGTCTATTCTAGAGGCTCTGGTCGCTGTCACTGTTACACCAGTTCTTGTCTAGCGACGATCTTTTTCGTATTTTTTTGACTGCTGTAAGTCCGTAACGTGAAGTCTAGGCTATGGTCTCTGCACAAACCTCCCTTTTAAACCTTTGTTTTCTTTGTTGGAGTGCGTTCTCTACTTCACGGACGATAAATGAATTAAAGAGTCTCAGTGTAAGGACAGTCAGCTGCTAAATGTGAGGAGTAGGCTACAGCTTAAGCCCACGTATAGAGCCTGAGCATGCGGGTGGTCAGTCTAAATTACTTGCCCCCCCGGGGGGGAATGGGTCAGGTATTGCAATAACCCTATCTGTCTGTCTGTTTGTTTCTCTGCGTGTCTGTCTGCAGTGTTTTGGGTTTCCTATGAGTCGGGCCAAGCACGCATCATATGAATCTAACATTGGCCAGGTTTCCATCTCTTATTGCTCTTGTTTTTAAGCTGTTTTCTGCAAGAGGGGTCAAATACAACGTCATGAAATCAATCTGTTCTGCATTCAGCTAGATCTGGGTGCAGAGATTAAGAGTGTCATGATGTGAGCCACGTGTTTATCAAGACTGTCATCCCATGCTCGAGTCAGTGATGACTTCTTGGATAGGTAAGTTAGTGTATCTTGCATCAAATTTTAGTTGGTGATGGGAGTTTTTTAGCAGCTGCTTTTATTCAAAACAATTAGCAAAACAAGGACATAATCAGTTGCATACAATATATGGGGAGATACAGACCAATTACCGTTATTTATTTATTTATTTATTTTTATGACTTGAAACTGTCAGGTTTTATTTGAGGAAATGAATGTTAAAACCTAAAATGTAGTGAAAATCTGAATTCTGAAGCATATCTTATTGTAGTGTGTTAAGAGCTTACAATGAGCGCTTTATCCTGTCTGAAATATTCTCATCAAATGTCCATTAATGGAGATGCCAGCAATCAGCCAAACATTGTTCAGTGGCCTGAATTGATTTGGCCTGCCCTGTTTAAGGAATGTATGCCGACATTGGCAGCATTACAGTGGATACTATAGACCAGTGTTTCTCAACCAGGGGTACGTGTACCACTAGGGGTACGCGAGCACACTGCAGGGGGTACTTGGAAAAATGTTATTATTATTATAACAAATGTATGGAGCAGTCACATCAGGACAGAGAAAGCAATATAGAAGATGAATTAGGGGGTACTCATGGCTCAACTAAGAGGCTTAGGGGGTACGCAAGACAATAAAGGTTGGGAAACACTGCTATAGACGTTGGTCCATTGGACAGTATTGCTGCCTGCGACTAGCACAGCAACTTTCCACAGCTGCGTCGACTCGTCCATATATTTTCTCTCTCCCTCGTTTCACTGGACTGCTGATAAGGCAGCAGGACCACATCTGGACTGAGTTGGCTGGCTGGCTGATGGGGAGGGGAGGTGTTTGCAGCTGTGTCCTCAGTGACTCTGGTTGGAGCATGGATCCATGAGAGCTGGCTGGCGCAGTCCTTCCAGTGTTTCCAGCAGAATTTTCGTTAGTCAAGGTGGTGGGGCGTTAGTCATCATCAGAGACAAGTCACCATCATCAGTACATATGCTGTGCTGTGCAGTTTCATTTGAAATATCATCTGAAATCTAAAGGTTTTTCTGTTGTTGCTACAGCGACTTTGAAAATTAAATTCATTACATGAAATCTCTAACTTTCAGGGCACCTAGTCAAGGTGGTAGGTGTTTCTTGTCCAAGTGGCAGCCTTAGCAATAAAGTGCTGGGGGAGGGAAACCCTGCCTTCCATGCTCTTTGGTGTCTATGGAAAGCAACTCTGGCCCTTTAGAAGAGTACAGGCCTGCAGTGGCCACACCTTTGTTGTTGTCTGGTTCTCAGGTGGACTCTGCTCTCAGAGTCCACAGGCAGGACCTGTGTTGTCACACAGTCATAAACCTCCACGAGTGGAGGGATTAACTTAGCTAGCTGTGACAGTGTTTTAAGCTTACTGCTTATTGATACTATCCTGGCATCCTTGGGTGGTTGACGTGACGCCTTGTTTTCTCGTAACATTGGTTAAAAACCTACAAAACTGTTATTTTCCTCTTAAAAACAAATGTCAATGAAAGAGGATGTGGTACATTATGTTTCATATGAGTCTTAGATGAGAAGAAACATTTTTGTTAAGATTAATGTAAAGGTTTATGTGTCAAATATCCTGCGGTGTGACTGTAACATTAATGAAACCTGGAATATAATATATTTATAAATTAACCAACAACATTTTGAATAATGTATGAAGCATTTGGCATAATTGCATAAATATTAACTTTAGATTAAGATATGTGAATATGAAAAAAACTCAAGACAGTAATATTAACTACAAGTTCAATTTCGTAACACAAATTGCGTCCTGTGGGGTGACATGTATGTCAGTGTTTGTGAACGGGCAGCTGCAAGGCCAACTACAAGGGTCTTAAAGACAGGCTGCTAACCAGTCAGTACCTCAATTATTGGAGAGTGGTGTGGAAGTTTAAGCTGGCTATTCACCTCTTAATATGTCTGCATATTGCAATATTTCTGTCACGCAATGCTTAGGTTCATTTTATGGTGTCCTGTGGTGTGACTGCTCTTATAGAAGGAAAAAAAGTGTTTTTATATATATGAAACTCATATTAAGATTAAACACAATATCATTATCTAGTTAGCATGAGCTCAGAGGTCAGTCATGTATTTAAAAGGATTAAAATGGCCACAATGCAGTGAATTTCCTGTGGTGTGACTTCATGTCCTGCGGTGTGACATGCTTATGCAATGTGTTACTCAATCCTTATTTGTTTTTCATGTATCATGCAAGGATATAAGGATACCAGGAGATTTATTTGTCACATTCACACAATTATTACAAGTACCATACAGTGAAACCATGCCGTGAAATCACAGTTGTCTGCCTGTACAGTGCATAGGCGTGTGGGGGTGGGGGTGTGGGTGGGTAGTAGTGTGTGTGTGGAGTGGGGGTTAAGGAACAATAGTACAAAGAGCATGGGGGATATGTTTGTGCAGAATATTAATTATTTTATTGTATCTTACAGAAATGTCACACCAAGGATGTCACACCGCAGGGCACATTTTCCCAAAAATGGCAAAAATTAGGCGAAATTCCACGGACCACTAAGAGCTTTATTTTTTTCTATTTTTTCCCATTTTTTTCCATCATTTTTTTCAGGAATTGGAAAAACTTTTTTTCTTTTTGCGTTGCGCCCTTAAACGTCAACCACCCCCTTACATTTTTGTTCATTCCATTAAGGCAGAGCAATGTAAGCATAGATAAAGGAAGATCTAGCTCTCTGATTTGGCAGCTGAATCAGTTTGTATCAAATGTTGATGTGTCATTTCCTATCATTACCCAAAACAGTGTCCAGCATAGATAAAGGTAGAATTGGACAATGAGCGCTTTGATTAGGGATATGTTTTATACGTTTGATTTGTTGTATCCTTTGTGTATTAACTCAGCCTATAGGATCAGTGGCAAGATAAAAGCAAATTTACGTACAGAGTGTCATATTCTTGCCATTCTTGCATGGATAATAACAAATGATTTTAAGCCACATATTTACCAGCAACAGATGACTGGATCTGCTTTCAGATGGCCAGGGACAGATAGTTGAGTGTCCACTAAAATGTTGTGTCTGAGGATGGGAAGCATTTTGTTTGTAATCTGCTTACATCTACACAAGAGTGGAGATAAAAATGTTTGAAGAAAGCCTGCTGTTGGAGTCCTCCGTGTTTAGACTCAACGAGAGATAATGATAAACAGTGATGTCAAGACTGTAAAGACACAGGGTGTCCGCGGGGTTGTAAAAAGTATTAAAAGTTGATAAATTCAAAAGGCAAAATTTAATGGCCTTAAAAGTTGTAAATTTGCTTAAAAGGTATTATTTTTGAAAAATGAGCCATTATTTTTTCTTAGTTGAAGCATTGTGATTAAAAATTAAGAAGTTAGGTGAGACTTTTAGCCCAAAAGGTGTTGTTTTGACTCCCGACCCGCCTGTTTGGTGGGTGGAGTAATTAACCAGTGCTCTCCCTCATTCTCCTCCATGACTGAGATACCCGGAGCATGGTACCGTCCCGCCACACTGCTTCCTTTCGGGCGTCTTTTTGCAAAACAATGTCTTGTTAAGACTCGCAATGAAGTGCCGTGATGGTTGTAAAAATGATCTAAAGGTAGTGAAAAAAGGTATTAAATGGTAGTAAATTTGACTTCAAATTGGTGTATATACCCTGAGACAATGGCCCTGTGCTCTAGGCCTGGCCTGCTGTGTAAAACTACACTAGGGATGCACGATGTATCGGCCTTAACATCGGTATCGGCTGATATTTGACATTGGGAGGGAAAGTGGAAAACAGCGATCCTAGCGGTTACGTTCCAAACACCAGGGCGATCCTATTGAAACTCCCATAGACGAGTTTTTAAAATCTTTCCCACAAAGATATGACTAGGAACTATAACACCAGATACATTTTTCAGCGTACACAATAGGATGAACTACTACCTGTGAACATTTAGGTCATTTTTTGCCCTTTTAAGAAAAATAGAAATTGTGCCAATCTGGTCGGAAACGGACTACAGCTCCCAGCATGCTGTGCTTCGCGCCTCATTGACAACACAGAGAAACAAATGAACGCAAATGAACGCGAATGAACGCAAGTTCTTCGCATATCTTCACATTCTTGTAATCCTGTGAGTTCCACATTGTCTTGTTATTACACATATATACACGCGATCATTTTGGTTTGGTTTTAACTTCTCTAGTAGATATGATGGCTTCTGTGGTGACGAGTAACCACCTCTCTGGCTCATGTTTGGCTATGCTAATTTGGCTATGCTAATTACATGGAGTAAACACGTCACACATGCCAGTCAGTGTAGTTCTGTATTAGCTTTTTAAAGAATATTAAAATCAGTTCAGATCAGTGAAAAAACGAACATTTTACCACCTGATTCGATAAAATGGGCCAACATGCCTGTAATATGACTGCCACTACTTCTACTTCGTCGTCAGGGCCGTGATGTAATTTTTCAAAGAAAAAACCCATTCATTTGTTGCAGGGGCTTGGAACGTTGCCAGCAGGGGGCGATGAGATTACTTTCCCTCCCAATTTCTCAACACATTTGAACATCGGTCCAATGGTTAAAACTGGGCCAATATTAACACCAATGTTTTTTATATGTTAAGGTTCTTAATCTTATTGGTTCTGATATGTTTTTTAACATTTTAAAAGACTGGACTTGACATTGACTTTCATTGTCATCTGTATCGGTTAATATCGGTTAATATCAGTTATTGGCCAAAACTGCAAAATCAATCGGATATCTGTATCGGGCAAAATGTTCACATCGGTGCATCCCTAAACAACGCATCTAATATTTAACAGCATGTCTGTTAGCTCTTGCCTGGGAAGAAGACTGCTCCTAATGCTTTACCCAGCGTTTAGTGGCCCCCAGTGTGGAGTTTCTCCACTTGCATTTCCGTTCGATCCCAAGAAAACAGAGTCCACCAGGAGCATTTTGGCCTTGTTCTGAAACCAGTGGTCCAAAACCCTTGTAATTCTGCGGGACACCTGTTTTTCTCACAGGATGACTCATTATTGCGTCATGAGCCTTGTCGTCTTCAGCAGTAAATCACTGATTCCACTGAGAGTCTAGGATGACTGAGAACAAGGACAGTGTCTTATCAACCAGCAGGGCAACGACACACAATAACATTTCTTGTGCAGTACACTGGCAACAAACACTGACATCATCTTTCCAGTGGACCTCGTGGTGTATCATCATATGTCATGATACTGTACAAACTAAACCGGGAGGAATCAGGCTGCTGCTCTATGATGGCTGCTGTTACCACCTGTTCTTCTCCTCAGCACATCATCCATAAAAACACACACTTTTGCAAACTAAGCAGTAATCCTACGAACGAATCCTCTGTGGAATCTACAATTTTTTGCTGGGATTGAATCCACATTAATCAGAGAGAATGTATCCTTTAGCCTGGCCCAGGAAACTCACTTGCAGGCAGTGAGGAGAAATACCAGGCTCCTAATAGGATTGGATGGAATTTGCAAAGGGAGTAGCAGGAACTTACTCCAGCCATCTTAGGGCAGACTAGGATAAACAAGGCACGCAGACACAAGGCAGCCTTTTGAACCTTCAAGTGAATGAATGGGTGACCAGGTGTCTGTGTGCCAGTGCTAAGGAGATAGTAGTATTCTCTCTCTCTCCTCTCTCTCTCTCTCTCTCTCTCTCTCTCTCTCTCTCTCTCTCTCTCTCTCTCTCTCTCTCTCTCTCTCTCTCTCTCTCTCTCTCTCTGTATACCCCCCTCATTATCGCGGCTGACTCCCTCCCTTATTACCGTGACATGCCCTGGACACGCTCCAAGGTCGTGGCGAGTGAGGCCGTGCCCTACTTTCTTATACCGCCCCTCCTGTCTCCTTATGCCCTCTGTCAGCACTTTTCCAATTTCTACACCTTCCACCACTTCCCTCCCAAGGTTCCCCTCCCTGACAGTCAGGCAGCTGTGGAGAAATGCAGAAAAAATGTTTCACAACAAGATGCGAAATGGGATTGTTGTTATTTTTTTTAATTGCAATATTGCACGAAAAAAAATCACTTCTTCAGAAACAATCACAAACTTCAGTACTAAGTATAAACAGAATCAATGAGATCTTGCCATCATTGCATCATTATGATATTTAAGAAAGGCCAAACGCATAATATCTGATCCACAGCACCCCAGCTATACACACTCTTAACCCTACTACCATCTGGCCGCAGATACAGAAATGTGCGTGCTGAGTGACACCAGCGGACTAAGGATGCTTAACTGCCATGAACCATTATAGATGAGAACCACTCCTCCTTCACTATTTATCTTTTCCCAACCTTTTTTTTTTCTGCGGAGACTTTTTCTACTGTTTTTTTTTTTTTTTTGGAGGAAAAAAAACTTTTCATTACTTATGAATTCTTGTATTCAAGAGTACATGACAATAAATATTTTGTACGTCTTGTAACAATATCTTGTAAATCCGCTCTCTAAAATCTCTTCTGCTGTGGAGCCTTGAAAGAAAACTAGCTGAGGAAGACGGGGCACTTGATTCTGCTGATCATGTGTGCATTGTTCACAGCAGGCTAGAGTGCCATAAAAGTAGGCTAAGGCCCAGTTAGCTCTTCACTGAGATTCTGTAAGTGGATGGAGACAATAAGAGCGTTTTCCCCCCTTCTCTCAGGTGGGTCATATTGCAAAGCCAAGCGGTTATGCCGGATCAGCACAGTCATGATGGCTCCAACATAGACTGTAAATCATAGGCTGATCAGACCTCTTGACATACTTTATAGACATACTTTTTATGAAAATAGACACCAATATATACAGTACAAGGTATGAAACAAGATTTGGTGATAATGGACATCTACTGTATTGAGAGAGTCAATAGTGAGGAGAAAGAGCATTTAGGAGTAAGTTTATTTGGCCCCTGCAAGTATAATTATCATCGTCTCTGTATTCTTTCCCACCAGTTCTTTCTCCCGTCTCACCTATTTATACCCAAGGTGATGCAGTTCAGTTTACACTTTCAAGCTGTATCATGGCCTCAACTAGGCTATTTATAGAGGATCCGTTTTAAGTTCACTGCAAACATAGATGCTCGTTTGGGTGAGAAAATCGTCGTCTGAAATCTTAGAGAAGCCCTCCCAGTTTCCCGGCTCTTTTTCTTTCCTTCTTCTTTTTTTTTCTTTTGCTGGAGCTGCTGCTGTGATCTGAGCTCGTCTGGGGCGGCGGGGCGGTGACGGCCAGATGTCGTGAGGTGGCTGCGGTGACAGCTGGTGGTGGGTGGGTCCTCTTCTCTCTCTCTCTCTCTCTCTCTCTCTCTCTCTCTCTCTCTCTCTCTCTCTCTCTCTCTCTCTCTCTCTCTCTCTCTCTCTCTCTCTCTCTCTCTCTCTCCGTGCCTCGGGTCTCGGCCTGGGTATATATCTCGCCCGCGGGCCCTGCTCTAATCTGGGAGCCTCATTATCCTCCGCCGCTACGCTACGCCGCGGCCACAACGGCACACTGATTACGGCGGGAAGCCTCTTTCAACCCGACAGCAGCAGCAACAGCAGCTCAACAGCACAGGATAGCCAGGCCACCACAACCAAACCACAAGCACCAAGGGGGAGGCTGACTTGACTTCCACCCCACCCCACTCGGACTGCCTCCCTGCCTTTCATCACCCCCCTCCTTGTGCTCTCTTTCTCTCACTTAGTCTCTCTCTCTCTCTCTCTCTCTCTCTCTCTCTATCTATCTATCTATCTATCTATCTATCTATCTATCTATCTATCTATCTATCTATCTATCTATCTATCTATCTATCTCTCTCTCTCTCTCTCTCTCTCTCTCTCTCTCTCTCTCTCTCTCTCTCTCTCTCTCTCTCTCTCTCTCTCTCTCTCTCTCTCTCTCTCTCTCTCTCTCTCTCTCTCTCTCTCTCTCTCTCTCTCTATCTCTCTTTCTATCTCTTCCCCCCTCTCATTGTAGAAGAACTCAACCCAGTGCCTACTAGTTTGCTCCATTCATTCAATGACATCACATTTCATTCAGTCAGTTCAAACCAGAATTTCGATGCTCTGATATGTGTGCATCAAGCATACTGTTGCCTTGGCTGTCTTGATTGCATCACACTGTCTAAAGCCTGGTTTAGACTCATGCTTCAGTTGGAGGACACACTGTCAGCGGGGGATAGCGGCAGATCAAGTACCCAAACAGCCACCACGTCCCCTCTTTTAGCGCTGAAAAGAACCCTTGCCGTGATCAACGTATATTTCTCCCAGGCTGAATTGCCCGCAATCTGCCGCTGCCCCCCCGCTTACAGTACGTGTCCTACGAGTCTAAACAGGCCTTTAGTGTCCACTCTGTCTTTAATGGAGAACAGGCCGTGAACTTCAACGCTCAACAGAGTCTGCATATTGGGATTGATTTGTGACTCCTCTGGGAAGGGATAATGATGACAGCAGATGTTATAATCATATTAAAAAATAAAATCACCAAGCACCAGTACAATATAATGTACAATATGATGCAAGATATGTGGTGTGTGGGAGTATAGGTTTCACATTTATTGTTTTTCGATATTTATTACCCGGTAAATGAAGGCAAGGTATCAATAACAACCTAAAGTCTCAAATTATGAATTGATATGTCATGGGTTTATGTTGTTTGCATACATTGTTTATGTTGCATCGACAATATTTTGGTTGTTATTGAACAAATTGGAAAGATTATACTTAGATACCATACATATGGGTGGTTGACGTTTAAGGGCGTAACGCAAAAAAGTTATTCCAATTCCAGAAAAAATAAAGCTTAGTAGTCCTTGGAATTTCGTCAAATTTTTGCCATTTTTGGGAAAATGTGCCCTGCGGTGTGACATCCTTGGTGTGAGATTTCTGTAAGATACAATAAAATAGTTATTATTCTGCACAGGGGTGGTTGACGTTTAAGGCCGTAACACACTTAAAGGAGGAAACATATTCCAATTCCTGAAAAAATTGGTGGAAAAATTGGGGAAAAAATAAAAAAAAATAAAGCACTCAGTGGTTCGTGGAATTTCGCTTAATTTTTGCCATTTTTGGGAAAATGTGTCCTGTGGTGTGACTTCATTGGTGTGACATTTCTTTAAGATACAATAAAATGATTAATATTCTACACAAACATATCCCCAATGCTCTTTCTGCTATTGCTCCTTTAACCCCCACCCCACACACACACTACTACCCACACGCCCCCCCACCCTCACCCACACACGCCTATGCATCGTACAGGCATAGAACTGTGATTTCGCTGTATGGTTTCACTGTATTACTTGTAGTAATTGTGTGAATGTGACAAATAAATCTCCTGGTATCCTTATATCCTTGCATGATGCATGAAAAATAAGTGAGGATTGAGTAACACATGCCTAAGCATGTCACAACACAGGAAATGCACTGCATTGTGGCCATTTTAATCCTTTTGCATTTGTGACTGACCTCCGAGCTCATGCTAACTAGATAATGATATTGTGTTTAACCTTAATATGTGTTTTCACTCATAAAAAACGTTTTTTCCTTCCATAAGAGCAGTCACACCACGGGACACCATAAATGAACCTATACTAAGCATTGTGTGACAGAAACATTGCAATATGTAGACATATTAAGAGGTTAATAGTCACCTTAAACTTCCACACCACTCTCCAATAACTGAGGTACTGACTGGTTTAGGAGCCTGTCTTTAAGACCCTTGTAGTTGGCCTTGCAGCTGCCCGTCCACAAACCTGACTTACATGTCACGACGTAGGACGCAATTTATGTTACGAAATTGATCTTGTAGTTAATATTACTTTATTGAGTTTTTTTCACATTCATATTTTTTAATATAAGGTTAATATTTATGCAATCATGCCATATGCTTCATATATTATTCAAAATGTTGTTGGTTAATTATATATATATTATATATATATCATAGAGCGAACCTGATGACGCATTGGGCGAAACGCGTTGTTCGCTCCAAAAAATAAAGTAAAGTAAAGAAAAGTAAGCAGTGTGCGGTGTCTCTTGACTTTTGTTCATTGATTCACCTCCTCCTGCCTCACACCTGCACCTGCATTGCTGAAGGGTTGTGCACAAGGACTCTCTTGTACTTTGATATATATATATATATTATATTCCAGGCTTCATTAATGTTACAGTCACTCCGCAGGACATTTGACATATAAACCTTTACATTAATCTTAACAGAAATGTTTCTTCTCATCTAAGACTAATATGAAACATAATGTACCACATCTTCTTTCATTTACATTTGTTTTTAAAGGGACACTGTGTGAGATTTTTAGTTGTTTATTTCCAGAATTCATGCTGCCCATTCACTAATGTTACCTTTTTCATGAATACTTACCACCAGCATCAAATTCTAAGTATTCATTATATCTGGAAAAATTGCACTTTTCATACATGAAAAGGGGATCTTCTCCATGGTCCGCCATTTTGAATTCCAAAAATAGCCATTTTTAGCTGCAAAAATGACTCTACTTGGACCATACTAGAAAATATTTGTTTATTACTTAGTAAACTTTCATGTCAAATTTGGCAATAGGCAGCCCAGTTTCAATGAGCAGCATAGTTGCAGTACCTTTTTTGACCATTTCCTGCAGTGTCCCTTTAAGAGGAAAAATAACAGTTTTGTAGGTTTTTAACTGTTACGTAAAAACAAGGGGTCACGTCAACCACCCATACATAGAATATTGTAGGTTCCTTTTATAAATCAGCTCTGCCAAGCTGCTATACTCATTACCTTTCCCTCAAAGGTTTTCTTGTTAAAAAAAAAGCAAGTAGCCAGCCGAAAAATCACCCTTTAATTGGACTCTTCCGTTCAAAGCATTGTTTCACAACACCATTTGTTTACGTTTGTCTGTCTGTAAGTCACATAGCCCTAACAGTCTAGAAAGCAAACAAGGTTTTTTTAAAGTAAAGTCTTCAGTTGTGGTGGATGGAAATAGCTCCACTGACCTGTGGTCTAGTAGTTAGTGCATTGCTTTTGTCAAAACAGCCGAGGCTTTAGCTTCAGCCTCTAGTTAGTGGGCCGGCAGCCCCTTTTTAAAAAAAATGCCAAGCGACGAGGCGAGTGTGGAAGCCCGCTAGTCAGCCCCTTCAGACTGGAGCCCTGGAGTCTTTGAAGAGCTCAAATCAGCAGCCCATTAGAGAGTCATGTCTTCAAAAGCAACCATGGGCACTTTGAAACATGTGTGTGTATGTGTGTACATTTTCACTTTGGGACCCTCAATTGTGCCTGTCCTTTGCTTCAGACAAGTTTGGTCTTGAGCTTTGCATTGTTGGACCCTGACTCACCCTGTTGGCCTTCGCTGTATGTGTGTGTGATGTTGGACCTGTTTGTCTAGTGTAAAGGAATAGGCTTTGATGTCATTGTGAGACGCATGGTGTGGACTCATGTCATGTCTGCTGCTGCTGCAGTGGGTGGATTCCAATACTATGCGGACCCTTGCTCCCTTGCTGACTTGCCTGCTTGTGACCTTGTGAGGACGTCACTGACGACAGAAAATGAATTCAATATCTTGCAAAAGCGCAATTCTAATGTCATTTTCTCATCTGCGATCTGTATGATGCATGAAGAACAGTCCCCTAAAAGTTGTGGCTAGGCTGACAGCGGGGAAAGTTTATTGTTTTCTCCACAGAGGCAGGGCGTCAGCAAAACGCAAGGCCACAAGCACAGGACGGGAGTCCGCATTTTGGGATGCACCCAGTGTCTTTCTCGCTTTCAGAGACTGGGCAAAGTCCTACTTCTTGGCAACCATCTTAATACCTTTGAGCGACTAATTTGAGGTCAGTAACCTTAGTTAAGTCCTGTCTAAATCTGTCTAAACTGTGAGTACATGCATTCCTCAGTGGCCAAAGTGCACACAAATACATGGAATTACAACTTATATATTATTATTTCAATGAGAACTTGGCGGTTCTGTGGTGTAGTACAGCTAATACACCCTTACCACATGCAAGCTACTACATGCCAGAGGGAACCAAGGTTCAAATCTGGCCTGAGTCATTTTCCAACCCATACCCATCTCTCTCTCGCAATCATTTCATGTCTCTTGTCCATTGTCCTGTCAAAGAAAGATAGAAGAAATTCAATGAAAATGTCTTGTTATATTGGGATATGCTGCTTTTAACGGTGCAAAACTTTGAGAGCCTTTTGCTGTATTGAAGTGATCAAGAGGATGCATAGTGTTGACTCAGTGTTTGCTGTTACCTTTTCTTCCTCGTACAACACAGTCAGAGACTGACTGTACCTCCCCATGAGGGTGTGTGCGTGCGCGTGCGTGCGTGAGGGGGAGCTATGCTATGCCACATCATGTTTGCCTTAACATGAATGTCAGATACTGGCTTCCGGCCATACTCAAAGTAGCATGTCTAAATCCGGTACCCTCAAGCTGTGCAGTATTTTTTCCTCTTCATTTTGACATGCTTTTGTGTGTGTTCTGTGTGTGTATATATTAGCTAGTTTCGTTCTGCGTATTTTCTTTGGTCACTGTTCCCCTATCGTTTGTGAAATCATCTTTTTTGGAAGAAGGGTCGCTCTTTTCTTTCGCAATATCCTCTCTGTTTCTCGTCCATGCGTGTGAATAATTGAGAGCCCTTGCCATTTCTCAATATCCTCTGGCAAAAAATATCCACTGTGTCCATCTGTCTCTGTTGCGCACTCCCATTCTTGTGTCTCTCACTTACCCATGTGCTCTCTCTCTCTCTCTCTCCCCCTCCCCCCTCTCTCTCCCTCTCTCTATATATCGTTCTCTCTGTGTCTCTCTCCCTCTCTCTCTCTCTCTCTCTCTCTCTCTCTCTCTCTCTCTCTCTCTCTCTCTCTCTCTCTCTCTCTCTCTCTCTCTCTCTCTCCCCCCACAGGGCTACAATAGAGGAGGTGGAGGGGGACGTGGGTGAGCTGGAGACGAAGCTGGACAAGGTACAGTAGAGTGCGGTCAGCAGCACGGTCAGGACTGGCAGATGGGATGGGGAGCCATGACACTGCACTTGTTGTGGGAATGGAAAGACACAAAGCCGCAGTCCAGAACCCCCATGTGTCCTTGTCATCATAGTCATCTTAATCCATATGCTGCTGTCATTCGCCCTCTCTTTTGTGCCACTGCACTAGTGAAATGAAATCTTTTTTTTATGATGTAGTATGTTTTCTTGTTGCATAATCGAAGCCAAAATAGTACCACTACTACACGACAGAGTAGTAGTCAGAGATTAAGCATGCATTCTAGTGTAACCTTGTGACTAAGTATTACTGAATTTCCCCTTGACAACAGAGAGGGACAAATTGGCAAAGGAAGAGCTTTGTGTTTCATGTGTCTGGGTGTGAGAGAGGTGAGGAGTGAGTCAGACATGAGATGGCGTGAAACACACGGGAATGTTATTGTGAGCGAGAGTCCCCCAGTGAAGCTGCTAGTGGAGGGGCTGGTCAGTGTTGCCAGATTTGGCCGTTTCCCACCCAATTGGGCTTCTTAGGATTACCGTCTGCGGGTAAAAAAAAGAAAAAAAGGGCATATTGGGCGGGCTTTTCTGCAGATTCTTGGCCATAGAAATCAATAGAAGATTTGGTTCAAATTGGGCGGGTTTTAGTGCTTCCAGGTAGGTTTTGAGCATTTTTTGAGGGGCTAGAAATCCTCTGTCTCAACTGGCAACCCTGGGGTCGGTCGGTGGTGGAGATGCCTTGGTATTGTTTTGTAGCCGACCCACCCCACTCCAGCCCAGCCAGCATCCTGTGGCTCAGTGACTCACTCCCATCACGCCCGTGTCACTTCCCCTGGTCAGCAGGCGGAAGGATACGCTCCACAGAAGTCCAGGCGGGGGGGAGATGGGAGGGTGGTGGTGATGGTGGCGGCAAGACTTAAAGATGGCGCTTTTCTTAGAAACACTGGTTCACTCTTTCCTTACATAGACGCACATGCACACAGACGACAAGCGTACACACACACACACACACACACACACACACACACACACACACACACACACACACACACACACACACACACACACACACACACACACACACACACACACACACACACACACACACACACGTTCACATAACACCCCTGGTCCTGAAACCACCCAAACCCCTAAATCCTAGGGCAACACTGCTTTTATTGAGCGAGGAATTAAGTCTAGTCCCCGCGAAGTCCCGCTCGGACGTACGCAAGCATGAGCCCATGATGAAAACAAACATCCACATGAGACTTTGGATTAGGTTGTTTTTGTGCACGTCTGGTACCCTGCGATGGGTCTGCTTGCTAGGACAAACGAGGAGCTTGAGAGCTTCAGAGGGACTTGACACACTGGCTGGACAAAGCAACTCATTTGAGGCAGTTTCTGAGTGTCATGACTGGGCTGCTCATGACAAAGAGTGGCAAATAAGTTGGTTATGATGCAAAAGGCACATGTCCATGCATGCACACATATGCACATGTACACATGCATGCACATAAGATGAGCATAAAGTACGAAATAACACGAACAAGAACTGCTGTTGCACTCTTGATGCTTTAGACATAGGCACACAGAATGTTCACCATAGAATATTCATGTACACATGCCCAGAGTGTACAGGAATATATATATATACAGTGCCCTCCATAATTATTGGCACCCCTGGTTGAGATGTGTTAAAAGCCTTAAAATAAATTCAGTGTTTATTGCAGAAGAATACTGTCACACTGAAAATTTTAGGAAAATGTAGCCTTGAACTCAAATGAATTGTAGGAAAATAAAAAAAATCCCTGACTAAAAAATAAATAATAAAATAATTATTTTTCATTAAATCACCTGTTCCACAATTATTGGCACCCTTAACAATTCCCAGGAAATAAATATAATAATTTCTACATTTAACAGTAGTTTACAAAGTTTACCAGAGTATGTAGGAACATTTAATTAGTAATTCATCACTTCCTGTTTCCCTGGGGTATAACTATGACGTGACACCGAGGCCATTTCTCTTATCCACTCTTAAACATGGGAAAGACAAAGGAACACAGCATACAAGTGAGGCAGATGTGCGTCGACCTTCACAGGTCAGGCAGAGGCTACAAGAAGATTGCCACTCAACTGCAGCTGCCCATATCTACTGTGAGAGGAATAATTAAGAAGTTCAAAACAACTGGAACAGTGGTAAACAAGCCTGGAGGACCCAAGTTTATTTGAGGAAATCAAAATATCTCCAAGCTCAAAGCTCACGCACAGAATTAACAAATGGTAGCATCCTGGGGTCACAAAGTCTCCAAATCAACCATCAGGCGCTGTCTACACGCCAACAAGCTGCATGCGGCATGCACGGAGAAAACCTTTCCTCACCCACAATCATAAATGCAAACGTCTGGAGTTCGTCCAGCGGTATTGGGGCTTCAACTGGGACCGTGTGCTTTGGTCAGATGAGACCAAGATTGAGCTTTTTGCCAACAAACACTCTAAGTGGGTCTGGCGTGCCACGAAAGATGCGCATGCTGAAAAGCACCTCATACCCACTGTGAAGTATGGGGGTGGGTCAGTGATGCTGTGGGGCTGTTTCGCTTCCAAAGGCCCTGGGAAGCTTGTTAGGGTGCATGGCATCATGAATGCTTTGAAATACCAGGACATTTTAAATCAAAATCTGTTGCCCTCTGCCAAAAAGCTGAAGATGGGTCGTCACTGGGTCTTTCAGCAAGACAATGACCCTAAACATATGGCCAAATCTACACAGAAATGGTTAACCAGACACAAAATCAAGCTCCTCCCATGGCCATCTCAGTCCCCAGACCTCAACCCCATTGAGAACCTGTGGGGTGAGCTGAAGAGGAGAGTACAGAGGAGAGGACCCAGGTCTCTGGATGATTTAGAGAGATTCTGCAAAGAGGAATGGCTGAAGATCCCTCTTTCTGTCTTTTCCCATCTTGTGAAACATTATAGGAGAAGATTAGGTGCTGTTTTGTTGGCAAAAGGGGGTTGTACAAAATATTAACAACAGGGGTGCTAATAATTGTGACACACATTATTTGATGTCAAATAATTATTTCTTTATGTGGGATTTTTTCCCCACTGAATAAATGCACTTGTATTGAAGGTTGGATTTTTCTCTTTTTTTCCATTAAGGTCCCATATTATTTAGAGAAAAATAATAATAATTGGAAGCTAAAAAACACATCTCAACCAGGGGTGCCAATAATAATGGAGGGCACTGTATATTTTTACCTACTGTAGCTATCATGCAACAACAAAAAGCACAGCTTGATGGGTCACAGTAACCACCAATTGTTTTTTGTTTTGGGCAGTGTGAAGGTACCTCTCAAAATGAATGAAGTGCAGACCTCCTCCTCCTTCCTTTTCCGCGAATCGCTTAGATGCCTTGCCTTAAGACTAATAGCATTTCAGCCATGCACGCAGCAGATTGAATCAGTGGCTCTGTTATTCATTTCTCTCTCTTTGCCTCGCCCACAGTCAATGTGGGATGTGAAGACATCTCGAGAAAATCCTGTTAGTGATGCGTGCGTTACATAAGGTTATTTTTTGGCTCTTCCCAAACTGGTGGGGGTTTTTTTTAACAAAGAGCTCAAAATAGGCTAATTAAGGACACGTAACAGAGCACAGAATGCTGCAAGTTCACTCAAATCTCCCTCACCAATTCATGGCTGATGGCTAGGGCTGTAACAATACACTCAACTCACAATTCGATTCGTATCACTATTTTTGATCTACGGTTCGATACACTCCACGATATCTGAAATGTATCTCATTTGAAGTTTGGAAGCACCATCACATTATTTCATATGTTTGTTTTCTGGACTGAAAGATACCAACATTTTGAAAGGGCGTATTGCGATATTGCCTCCTTACATCAAGATACAGTATCGTGACTGAGTATTGCGATTCCTCGGTTAGATCCATTATCATTACAGCCCTATTGATGGCCCAGAAAACTACCTCTGAAAGTAGCGTGTGCTGAATTTTAATATTCCACCACACTGTGACTGTATAGCAATTGCATTTTTTTTCTGTCACTGTTTTGTTTTGAAGTGTTCCCCTCTGTGTCGGTCTCTTTGCTTTTAGTTGGTGAAACTATGTATTGGAATGATTGATGCTGGAAAGGCCTACAATGCAGCCAACAAGCAGTTTGTGAATGGCATCCGAGAGCTCGCACAGCAGTCTACCAAAGATGAGGTCATCGAGGTACGTGATTTGCCTGCTAAAAAAAAGAGTGGACTGCACCGGTTATGCGAAGGGTTTATATATGAATGTGAAAGTCCCACTGTCCATGGAAAGAATTTTGGGATTCCTGAGTAGTGTCCAGTGCAACAGGCTCTGATGTGTTTGATTAATGTTTGCAGGAGTTGTGCTGTTTGCTCAGTCTGTCTAATGTTTACTGACCTGATTTGCATTCCTGTACATTCAGTATGTTTCCCTTTGCTTAACTCCCCCCATCCCCATCCCCATCCCCTTACCTCACTTCCCCGGACACAAAGTCCACCCCGAGTATGTATGTTAAATCATTCTTGAGTTTTTTCTTTTACTTCAGACATGTTTAAGTTTTATCTTTTACTTGACATGTTGTACATGTCTTAAGTAAAAGAAAAACTGAAGTGTGATTTAAATAGTAAGACGTAATGAACGTTATACATACAGTATATGTATTTTGAATGATGTTAAAAAACACACACCATTGTGAGTCACAGCCGTGGGCTAGTGTAGGCTGATATTTATTCAAATCCCTTTCAAATCCTGCCCAGGCCTTATGAGCCAACCACCAGTTTGTTTTCTGTATTCCTTTTGATTTTTGTCTTTGCTTTGACTCAGCATTCCTTGATATTCAGAGACAATCAGACCAAACGGTCATGACCATCCATGAAAATAACTGTTAAAATCTGAGTTCTTAATTTTCTTAATTGAAAACTTCTAGCACTACATACTGTAATTGTAATATACTCTTTTGCTTATTTTGCTTTTGCAGTCAAGCCTGACAAAGTTTGCTGAAACCCTGCAGGAAATGATCAACTATCACACAGTAAGCCGACAGCACTCCACCCTAATACCATAGAACCCATTTTCAATTCCTCATTTAGTTCTCCTTTTACAATATGGGATCCAGTAACTCTTTTGAGTTAAGTCCCAGCAAATATTACTCAGACCAAGATACATAATTTTAACACACTACATTTGACAACATACAATATGTAAGAAGGAAGTATTATGAAGTTCCTAGTCCCTTAAGATCATGAAGTTTTCACCCAATTTGATGCTTGCACATCCCACCTTACTATGGTCAGGTTCAGGACAAAATAAAATGGCATAAATTATGGTTAAATACACATTGCCTGAAAAAGTCCCCGGGGTGGTCAAAAACGTTGCTTGTTTTAATCAATTTCTGTGGTTGGAGTTTCAGGGTGCAGACATCTACTTTTTTATATCCCTTATGCTATTGTTTCTCAATGGGGGTGCTACAGCCCCCCAGAGGGCATTGAGGAGCCTTAGGGGGGCGTTGATAAGGATCCAGCTGAGCGGGGGAGGGGCTTAGTTCCCATTGAGGGGCATTATCCTATTTTATTTTTCAATTTCAGTGTTTGCATTGGCAGCCTTATGATGAGGTCAAGGGGATGTTGGGAGGCTTATGATGAGGTCAAGGGGGCATTTGCTCAAAAAAGGTTGAGAACCACTGCCTTATACCATGTAGCCAGTCTACTATAAGTGGCCCTGGTGTCCTGTCAGTATGTGTGAGGGATCGAGCCCCTGATCCCTCCGCCATATGGCCATTCTGATTGGCTGAAGAGGGAAGCAGGAAGTGAGGCATTGGCCGGGCCCTGTAGTTAGTCATTGCTGGAGCCAAAAGATAAGATCAGCTGATACGCTGGTCAGGTTCCTATTGAGCGCAACTAGGCACATGATGATTTAGTAACCGCAGCAAGTGTGACGAGTGCCGTTGGGAGTGTTTGTGACGACTTCACTCACCCCTAACCCAAACAGCTGGGCATTGTTTCACTTGAGGGATATTTAGTGTGTGGGGAAACCTGAATCACACGTCTCATGGGAGGTTTGTTGTGTCCCTCCCCCCACAGACTCTATCAAGTTAGTAGCCGCAGCCATGGCACTGACTAAGCAAACTTAAATCTCCCACTCAATTGCTGAGTGAAGGGCTATTCCACCCAAGGCACAGACGATACATTGCGCTTCACTGTACTGTAGATAGTTTATTAATCCCAAAAGTGTCTAGCTGTGTACGGCATATACTACATCTATCACACATTTACATTCAAACATGCCATCTGTCTCAGTGTAAGAGGAGACAAGGTTAGAATAAGTCAGAACATGATGGAATAAATGTTTCCTTGGGCACCCACCTATACATCGAGATACTAGGTATTTTATTTTAAACTGAATAAGCACTCCAATATTTTCAATCCCTCTTGGCTAGCTGCTCGGACGCTATTTATCTGATGTATGGTTTTAAAATTGGCCATGCATACTAACAAAACAGAGTATCATTGGATACCGTCCAAACCTAGGCTTCAAGACATCCTGCTGTTCCTGAGCCAATGTCTTGTGTGTGTTATTGTATGCAAACCTAACACGTTGTTTTTTTTTTCACTCTCTTCACAGATTCTGTTTGACCAAGCTCAAAGATCAATCAAGTCCCAACTGCAGACGTTTATAAAGGAGTGAGTACAGTAGACATACAGTAAATGAAGACCGCAGATTCACGTCACAACAAAAACACACATTTTTACATCGCTCTTCATTCACATCCCGGCGGGACTTCCCCAGCCATCTCTCTCTCTCCCTCTCTCTCTCTCTCTCTCTCTCTCTCTCTCTCTCTCTCTCTCTGTCTCTCTCTGTCTCTCTCTCTCTCTCTCTCTCTCTCTCTCTCTCTCTCTCTCCCCCTCCCCCTCCCTCTCCCCCAGCCGCTACAAATCATAACGCCACAAGGGAGGGAGCGGAGAGTGTCTCTATGACCTCATGCTTTGGGGTTGCCAAGCGATATTATTATAATTACCGAGATTAAGGGCACGCTTTCAAAATCAGCGCCCTGACTCACAACTCATTAATGTTGTAGCGCACTGTAGTGCTGGGAAGCACGATTACTGAATTAAAATGTTGTGGTGGAAAAGTGCTGAAAGATGATTACTTTTCTTAACTCTCAGCAAGAAGTTGTTGTGTCTGTGTGGCTTTAATTTATGTTTGTTCAATTAAAGCCCATCAAATATTTTTTTTTGTTTCGCCCCCGGTTTTCCACAGTTGCTGTTGTTAACAGCTACATCACACCATGGAGTGCTCACACAGCACGAAGTAGAATGAAAACACATGGCCAAAGCTAAATGTAATATTTTCCTTTCCTTTCCTTTTCTTCTCTCTCTATCTCCTTCTTTCTCCTCCCTCCCCTCCCCCACTTTGTTGTTTTTCCTCTCACTCCCTCCAACTCCCACAGAGACCTGCGCAAATTCAAGGACGCCAAGAAACAGTTTGACAAGGTGAGCGAGGAGAAGGAGGCAGCGTTGACCAAGAATGCCCAGGCGCCACGCAACAAGCAGCACGAGGTGGAGGAGGCCACCAGCATCCTCACCGCCACACGCAAGTGCTTCAGGCACATCGTCCTCGACTATGTCTTACAGGTAATGACCTCTCATACTGCGTCACACTACATTACATTACATTACACTACACTTAGCCGAGGACGATGTGCCTGAAGCACTTGCGCTATGTCTTACAGGTAATGACCTCCTATACTACATTACACTACACTACATTACATTACACTTAATGCAAGTGCTTACAGGTACTGATCACTCACTACATTACACTACATTACACTGTCTACATATTACATTACAGTTAAGTGTTAAGCATAAATGTTTCACACACGTCATCCTCGACTATGTTCCACGGGTGATAATCCACACTATTTGCATACATCACACTAGTTTCCCAACCTTTTTTATCTTGTGTAACCCCAAGCCCCTTTTTCATACCACGAGCACGCCCCCAATCATGCTCTTTATTTCTTCCTCTATCCCAACTTGACTGACTATGCGCCTTACATTTGGAAAATGTTCCTCCTACCACCTGCAGTGAGCTTGTGTCCCCCAAGCACCTCTCAATGGGAATGTTCTTACATTACATTACATTTAATTAGACTTAGACATTACATTTAATTAGACTTAGCGCAAGAACTTCAGACACAGTCCTGGACTGTGTCCCACAGGTGACAACCCGCAGTCATTACATCACATTAGCAGGCACATCATCCTTGACTACGTCCTACTACAGGCAATATGTGCACGCTTGACTTGAATCTAAGTTGTTGATGTGGCTGCCATGCATGCTTTGTATAGGAACTCAGTGTGGCACATCCTGCACAGTGCACCACATAGAGTATGTAAATGAATTCATATCGCCCTTGGCTACATGCTGACAAGAAACTCAGGAAATTATCTTGTTGCTACTATTGTATAACCTGCTGCTGTGTGTACACTCAGGTTGACTGTCAATAGCAACCTTGTTTACAATGCAGTGTGAGTAACAATATGTGAGTAACACGGTTTTGCTTATTGCGCAACTAACCACATGAATGAGTATGCTTTTCGCACCATCTATGACTCTATGTAGGTGGCCTACAGGTGACCACAGAAACTCCTGAAATGATCTTCTAACCATCATTATTACATAACCTGTTGTGTGCACGCCCATGAATCTTAACTATACAATCCGATACTTCAGATACTTTGTTGTGTTATATTTAGTCACTTGTGTAGCGGTTTGGTTTTGGTTTCCCTTTAATATGCAATTAAGGTTTATTAGTGCATCCACATAAAGTTCCCTTCGACTGCCTCTTCGTGCTCTATGTAGGACATAGTGTAAGTTTTAGTCACACCCCTTTACAGTTTACCCTGTATATGCAAAGGAGGAAACATTTTAATTTCCTCCTACCTTCACTATGTGGTCCAGGTGACCACAGAAACTATTAGTTATCTTTCTGGAACTGATCTATACTGTTCGCCCACTTGCGTTCAATCGAAAATCTTGACTTTACAGTGCACTATTACTGTATGTTATAAGGGTTTGCGTTTTGACATTGTGGAATGTGGAAGAAGTAGTTTAGGAATAAATTATAACTATTCAGGTGTTGTTTTAACTCAAGCTCATTCCGTCGTGAATGGACGTCCATTTTGGGCACACCATCACACCGGCAATAGCAATGAAATGGAGGAGGAGATATTGTTCTGTTCTGTTGGCTAATGGCATAGTCTGCCAGCCAATATACCAGATCAAGCTCTGTGTGTGTCCACACGTGTGCATACGTGCATGCAAGTGCGTGTGCATGTGCGTGCGTGCGTACGTACGTGCGTGCGTGCGTGCGTGCGTGCGTGCGTGCGTGCGTGCGTGCGTGCGTGCGTGTGCATGCGTACGTGCGTGCGTGTCTATGGGCGTGTGCATGCGTGTGTGTGTTATATGTGCGTGTGTGTGTTTCTGGTCCTCTAGTGGCGGCATGTGTGGTCTGGTCCTGTATTGCCTGTGTGTGTATTAGTGAGTCATAAAGCGGAGAGGAGAGGGGAGTCTGTGGATGAAGGCAGACATCCTGCCGGTGCCAGCAGAGCTGACCTTTACAGTATATCACGAAAGTGAATACACCCCTCACAGTTTTGCAGATTTTTGAGTATATCTTTTCATAGGAAAGCATTACAGAAATGTAACTTTGGCACAATGATTAGTGACCTTTTAACAACATATTTAACCGCTTAAATTTCTTGTTCACTCAGAAAAAAACAAAATACAGCCATTAATGTTTGAACATGTACTCACAAAAGTGAATACACCCCAGATTAAAATCCGGTAGAGAAGGGGCTATGTTGTCTCGAAATTAAACGAAATGAAAAGGGATGACATGGGAGGTCATCAGTGTGCGTTTCAACCTTTCTTTGCATTGAACTTTTAAATATTGAGTCTGCATCTGGCTTAAATAGATTGGTGTGAGATTTGAATGCAATCCTATGGAGAATATCATGATCTGCTTCAGTAGTCACAGTGCATGTTGACATGCATGTTTCTTTTAGGTGTATTTCAGATTGCCAATGTTGACAGCATTCATGCATCCCCAAACCATGTCAGTCCCACTACCATGCTTGGCTTATGAGAGGATACACCTTTTTTGTAAAACTCACTTGTCTACCACCACACATGCTTGACACCATCTAAAGCAAATTTGTTTATCTTGGTCTTTTCAGATCACACAACATGGTTCCAGTGATCCATATCCTTGGTCTGTTCATCTCTCTTGAGACCAAGATAAACAAATTTGCTTTAGATGATGTCAAGCATGTGTGGTGGTAAACAAGTGAGTTGTACAAAAAAGGTGTATCCTCTCATAAGCCAAGCATGGTAGTGGGACTGACATGGTTTGGGGATGCATGAATGCTGTCAACATTGGCAATCTGAAATACACCTAAAAGAAACATACATGTCAACATGCACTGTGATTACTGATGCAGATCATGATATTCTCCATAGGATTGCATTCAAATCTCACACCAATCTATTTAAGCCAGATGCAGACTCAAAATGTAAAGGTTCAATGCAAAGAAAGGTTGAAACGCACACTGATGACCTCCATGGTCATCCCTTTTCATTTCGTTTCATTTCGAGACGATTCGAGCCAACACAGTCCCTTCTCTACCGGATTTTAATCTGGGGTGTACTCACTTTTGTGAGTACATGTTCAAACATTAATGGCTGTATTTTGTTTTTTTCTGAGTGAACAAAAAATTTAAGCGGTTAAATATGTTGTTAAAAGGTCACTGATCATTGTGTCAAAGTTACATTTCTGTAATGCTTTCCTATGAAAAGATATACTCAAACATCTGCAAAACTGTGAGGGGTGTATTCACTTTCGTGATATACTGTATTAATGAGCCCCAGCCAGCCACTCGCCATTGAAACGGGACTGATGAGGACGCTGTGCCGTGTGCTGTGCTGTCCTTCCCTCCTTCCCTCCCTCCTCCCCTGAGTCGGTCATTTCATTTCATTTCATATATTATTTCACTCTCTATGCTCTTTATCACCCTGTCTTTCCTCCATCCCTTTCTCTCTCCCTCTCTGTATCTATTTCTGGCTTTTTTCTCCACTCTTCTTTTTTATTTCTTTTGTCTCTCCCTTCCACCCCCTCCAGGACCCCCCGCGCGCTCCCTCTCTTTCTCTCCCATCTGTCTGCCTCTCTGTCTCTCTCTCTCTCTCTGTCTTTGTTTACCTGTCTCCCTGCTCTTCTTCTCCATTTTAATCTTGCCCCCGTTATTAAGGAAGTGCTTTAGTCGTCCATCAGCAGCCGTGTCAGACAGTAGCTCTGGGTATGAGCTGCTAGGGTAATTTATGGTGTGTCATCTATAAAACTGTACTCTTCTATTGACGGATAAGTCATATTTTATATATACAGTGCCCTCCATAATTATTGGCACCCCTGGTTGAGATGTGTTTTTTAGCTTCCAATTATTTTATTTTTTTTTCTAAATATTATGGGACCTTAATGGAAAAAAAGAGAAAAATCCAACCTTCAATACAAGTGCATTTATTCAGTGGGGAAAAAATCCCACATAAAGAAATAATTATTTGACATCAAATAATGTGTGTCACAATTATTAGCACCCCTGGTGTTAATATTTTGTACAACCCCCCTTTTGCCAACAAAACAGCTCCTAATCTTCTCCTACAATGTTTCACAACATGGGAAAAGACAGAAAGAGGGATCTTCAGCCATTCCTCTTTGCAGAATCTCTCTAAATCATCCAGAGACCTCGGTCCTCTCCTCTGTACTCTCCTCTTCAGCTCACCCCACAGGTTCTCAATGGGGTTGAGGTCAGGGGATTGAGATGGCCATGGGAGGAGCTTGATTTTGTGTCTGGTGAACCATTTCTGTGTAGATTTGGCCATATGTTTAGGGTCATTGTCTTGCTGAAAGACCCAGTGACGACCCAGCTTCAGCTTTCGGGCAGAGGGCAACAGATTTTGATTTAAAATGTCCTGGTATTTCAAAGCATTCATGATGCCATGCACCCTAACAAGGTTCCCAGGGCCTTTGGAAGCGAAACAGCCCCACAGCATCACTGACCCACCCCCATACTTCACAGTGGGTATGAGGTGCTTTTCAGCATGCGCATCTTTCGTGGTACGCCAGACCCACTTAGAGTGTTTGTTGCCAAAAAGCTCAATCTTGGTCTCATCTGACCAAAGCACACGGTCCCAGTTGAAGCCCCAATACCGCTTGGCGAACTCCAGACGCTTGCGTTTATGATTGTGAGTGAGGAAAGGTTTTCTCCGTGCATGCCTCCCAAACAGCTTGTTGGCATGTAGACAGCGCCTGATGTTTGATTTGGAGACTTTGTGACCCCAGGATGCTACCATTTGTTGTAATTCTGTAACAGTGAGCTTTGGAGATCTTTTGATTTCTCTTACCATCCTCCTCACTGTGCGTGGTGGCAAAATAAACTTGGGTCCTCGTCCAGGCTTGTTTACCACTGTTCCAGTTGTTTTGAACTTCTTAATTATTCCTCTCACAGTGGATATGGGCAGCTGCAGTTGAGTGGCAATCTTCTTGTAGCCTCTGCCTGACCTGTGAAGGTCGACGCACATCTGCCTCACTTGTATGCTGTGTTCCTTTGTCTTTCCCATGTTTAAGAGTGGATAAGAGAAATGGCCTCGGTGTCACGTCATATTTATACCCCAGGGAAACAGGAAGTGATGAATTATTAATTAAATGTTCCTACATACTCTGGTAAACTTTGTAAACTACTGAACTAAACTACTAAACTACAGAAATGCTTCAATTATATTTATTTCCTGGGAATTGTTAAGGGTGCCAATAATTGTGGAACAGGTGATTTAATGAAAAATAATTATTTTTTAGTCAGGGATTTTTTTATTTTCTTACAATTCATTTGAGTTGAAGGCTACATTTTCCTACAATTTTCAGTGTGACAGTATTCTTCTGCAATAAACACTGAATTTATTTTAAGGCTTTTAACACATCTCAACCAGGGGTGCCAATAATTATGGAGGGCACTGTATATAGGTGTATGAGCCTACTGTTTGCAAAACTAGATTTTTGTTCTACACTGTATTTTTTACGTGGGTGAAAGACGTTTTTTTTTTGGGCTCAGACCTCAGGTGTGCATTTAATGCCTATACATTAATTAGTAATTGTTGGTCGATATGCTGCGATGAATATGCTTATTAGATAGTCCACTAACAACAAGCAAACAAAACAAAACCATTCAATAGTGGCATTGGCTGTCGTTACGCCGCTGTGACGTGAACTACTGCTGAGACGTCACTGACCCACAAATGGGTTGGCTGTACTTTACTGAGAAATATTTTCCCAGTTTAAGCCTGCCTTCAGAAATTGAAAACTTGTATCATCTCGAATCATCTTGTGTGGTACAACTGGGGATTTCACACATGTACAAGAATTTGATGGTGGTGATAAGTATTAATGTGAATGGGCAGCATTAATTCTTCAGATAAACTACTACAAATATTACACAGTGCACCTTTAGGCCTGCCTTCAAACATGAAGGCTTGTATCATCTCTTTGTTGTACGCTGTATGCTACAACGGGGATTTCACACATGTACATCTAGGTTTTTTATCTGGCTGAAGAGTCATGCTGATTAGAAGCAGACCGTTTTGTTGTAGGTTGTGGCAAATTTGTGTTATGAAAGTTGTCCGTCTTTAGGCCCCTCTCTTCTGTTTAACACAATTTGGGAAGTGGGTGCATATGACCCATTTGGGGCTTTAGTTACAGATGCTGAAGTTACTCTTTTACGTTTGTGAGTAGCCCATCGCGTTCCTCTTTCGTGCAAGTCTGTCACGGCAGTCACGCACTTCTTGAGTGTTTTGCTGAACTGTCCAGTCACTGCAAGCACAAACACACACACACGCACAAAACATGTGCAAATTTCTCAAACCTCTCTCTGTCCCTGGCACTGACATGTGAAAGGGATCTCGCGCCTGTGTGTTCCGTGTGTGTGTGCGTGTGTGTGTGCGTGTGCGTGTGCGTGTGCGTGTGCGCTCGCATGCGTTATGTGAGTGTGTGTGCATGCGTGCTGTGTGTGTACTCCTTAGACTCACACAGTCCTCCTTCTGTATGCCAGTGAGAGGGCCAGCATTGTTTCTTCAGCGCCACCACATCACTTAAAAGCTCCTCAATGTCTCCTCTCTATCTCTCTCTCTCTCTCTCTCTCTCTCTCTCTCTCTCTCTCTCTCTCTCTCTTCTTTAAATCTCATTAACCTGAGGCAGCTCCACTCACAGTCTGCTCTGCGGCGCTGTGTCAGATGCCCTCCAAACTTAATTAAGTCTGTCAAACGGCCCTCATATTTTAGCCCAAGATCTGTTGCTGTGGGTCTGATTGGTTGGTTGGTTGGTTTGGTGGTGGTGCAGGCCTCTGACACCCAGAGGTCATCTCAATATGTCTACTCCACTCCTTTCCTCTGACCTTGTGCCTCGGTGTTGCCTCTCCCGTTGAGGAGACGGTAAGATTTCAATATCCGATTGCAAATGAGAGAGAGGAACTGCTGAATTGTGTTTTTGCGAGATATTGAATAAAAACATATCAAATTCGGGTGTCATCAATGACGTCAAGCCAGGCTGGAGGAAGCACTGGAGGAGGCATATCATTGAGATGTACGCCGAGGTTTTGTGTGGGAGGCCGATGGAGGAGAGAGCATGTACTCCCTCTGGTGGTGAGATGAGGTAACTGACCGTATTGAGATGGGGGTTGTATTGTGGTCTCAGCCCTAGACCGAGTGCACTTCTCTGTTCATGTGGTTTGTTCTGGTCACGATGCTTGGTGCCACTGTCTGCTTGTTGTCTCCAGTGATAATGTTTAGTACTTTCTTTCTGTTTCTTTCACTTGTGTTTGTAATGATGATGTGTTTCTCTGAGTGAGACATCATGCAGGGTGGCCGGGGGTCCTTAAAAAGTCTTAAAATTCATTTTCGCCAAATAAGGCCTTGAAAAGTCTTATTTTGTCTTGAATTTTCAACCCAAATGTCTTAAATTTGTGGAGCTTAATTTAGGGAGGAATAATTATGTCAGCCATGTGATGAACTTCGCGACGGAAATCGGGAGTTGTAGCCATGTAGTGTAATTTAGAACGCATTATTGAATTTTATTTAGTGTAAAGTTTCATTGTGTATAGTTTTGTGTTTTCAAACGGCTACATTAATGTAAATAACCAATTGGTTTTGGTGCTTCATTTGAACCTGTGTATGATCTTGCGAGTTGGTCCTAATTTCATTTGGAAAATGGTATTGAAAAGTCTTAAAATGTCTTAATTTTGATTTGCTAAAACCTGTAAACGCCGCGAGTTGGTCTTAATTTTATTTGGAAAATGGTATTGAAAAGTCTTAAAATGTCTTAATTTTGACTTGGTCAAACCTGTAGACACCCTGTCATGTGTTTGTCTAATTAGGGGTTTTCTGCCTCCATTTTGCATGTACGTCGGGAAAATGAGAGATGTGTGAATGCCTCCATGCTGAAGCCCGCTTCTATGTATCTTAGATGGGCCTGTGATTGGAAGTGCTTGTGCAAGTGTACGTTATAGTCTAATTTAACTTATCATTTAAAAAAAGAATATTTAGCTGTTGTGCGTCATGTTTATTTTCAAAAGGTGCTTTGTCATTTGCAAACATACCCGTGAACTAGAGAAAGCACTGACTAAACACAAGGACT
Source organism: Engraulis encrasicolus (assembly GCF_034702125.1). Classification (NCBI taxonomy): domain Eukaryota; kingdom Metazoa; phylum Chordata; class Actinopteri; order Clupeiformes; family Engraulidae; genus Engraulis; species Engraulis encrasicolus. Next base: position 50,241,170 of record NC_085862.1, on the reverse strand, counting down.
TTTTGGGTCTAATTCTTGCTTCTGTTTTCTCTCCATAGATCAATGTACTTCAATCCAAAAGAAGATCGGAAATCCTTAAATCGGTAAGAATGAGTCATATTTCTGTTGACCTTTAATTGAGGAAATGAAATGTTATCAGATTAAAAAAGTCTATTTATCTTCTGGAACTGATACTGATACAACTGATACTGAACTAATTACAATACATGTTCTCTAATGCATGCAATTTCCCTTGTTACAAGTGCCAGATGATTGAAAGGGTTCTCCTGTATGTTTCCCCCTCTCTCCCTCTCCTCCAGATGCTGTCCTTCATGTATGCCCACCTGACGTTCTTCCATCAGGGCTACGACCTGTTTAGTGAGCTGCAGCCCCTGATGAAGCAGCTAGGGGGACAGGTAAGACCTCACACACACCTGCACCCTGAACCCTTCTTAACATCACCTGCGTACACGGACGATTTCCCAAAGTGAGGAAGTTTTACTGAGAAGCCCCTTCTAAGCACTGTTCCCTTATCCCTCTGAAAATTATGAACTTAATTGTTTAGGATTTTAGGAGGTGATCAAGGGGCTTTGATGGGCAAAACAATATCTATAATAACTCTCTAGTATTTTTGATGAGCTCCATGTTCTTTCTAGGAAGAACACAGAGTTCCAAAGTCCAGTGATCTGAAAGTGTAATCTTGATGGCTCTTAAGCTCTGTCTCCATAGTACCTGACTCATAAGGAAACGTTCCACACAATCAGTCTGCCTTACCTGATTTGACCTCAGCCCAGACACGGACGGACACTCAATGACCACCCCTGCTATACTGCCCTACAAAGGTAAAGTGCAGTATCTACACCAACTGAGAAAAGGGCTTTCAAAGTATTAGTATTTAGATTGGATATTGCAGTTGCGGCAAATTTGACATGGGAATATCTCTAAATCAGGAGATATTTGGACCATACGGTATGACTGTGACACAAGATAAAGGAGGTGTTATGAAGACAATTTTCAGTCTAAACTCAAGTTTGCTGAATTCTGTAGTTACTGCACTTTGCCTTTGTAGTAGTATAGTGGCAGTATAGCAACATGGAACCTCTCCCTCACATGACAAAAAGCCCAGATGACACACTACAGAATGTCCTCACTACTTCAGAAATTAACAAGAAGGGGTTGCTGACCAGGTGTGATTTGTGAGTGAGTTCTTGATATTTGAAACTTAAAAAAAATCCTGAAATGTCCAACTTGAAACTCCACCTTGAAATGACCTGACCTTACCAGACCACCAGACCATTCAATGAGAGCATGCTTCTGCAATTGCGTTGTATCGGTGTATCAGTTCTTGCTGATGACTCATGAATGGGATCACATGATCGCTGCTGCACACTGGAGATTTTTTAATTAATTTTGAGACAGGACAGTGGAGGATAGATAGGAAACGTGTTTGGAGAGAGAGATGGGGAAAGATCGGCAAATGACCCGGGCCTGAATTGAACGAGAGAGAATTGTTAGAGCCACGGCTGGAGCGCATACTGGAGAATTTAAGTTTAAGTTTTTCAAAAGGAGAGGCGACAATTTTTGGTTCATCTATTTAACTGAACCATCTGGAGTTTTTGTTGGACAATAGTAGCAGGGGTAACTAACTATACTGACAGGTCTGAAACAAATCTACTTTTCTAGTGTAGTAATTTAGATACATTTCTATCTGTGTCATTCTTTTTCTTAATCCATATAACCATATTATAAGGTATATGGTATATTTATTGTATTCCCACCTTCATCATTTTCTCCATTTTTTTTATATATCAGAGAAAAAAAATCAGAAAAAGGTCAGTTTTGGCAAACTTACAAAACTAAAAAAAGCTATTAATATGCTGCTAAGTTTCATGTTACCGCCCATCTGGGATCCTGATGAGTTGCGTAGTTAATTGGAGAAAGATAAAAGATAAGCTCCTGCTTTCTCCTCTTATTGGGGAGCAGGCAGCCGACCCTGATATGAATCATATGCATACAGTGTCATTTGGGCTCCTGTGTGCCAGTAATAACCCGTTTCTCCTTGTGACTGTGCGTGCATGGGTGCGTGCTTGCGTGTTTGTGTGTGCACTTGTTGATGGGTGTTGACATGTTAGTATGTTTTTTGCATGTTTGTTTGCGTATGAGTGCGTGTATGTTGGTGTGTGTTGTGTATGCTGCAGCGTGTGTGTGTGTGTGCCCGTGCGTGTGCGCCCGTGTGTGTGTGTGTGTGTGCTTGTGCATTTAAATGGTCTCTCCAGTAGCATGAAACGCCAGAATGGATGTGAGCCGACATACTTGGCTGTGGGCCGTGTTTAGTTAGACATGAGAGATAACGACTTGCCCACTCCTCTGGGCTTTTGGCCTCTCTTCTTGAGAAAACGTGACTTGGGCAGGGCCACTCAGCGGCCACTGTTGATGTCAGGGCGGTGTGTGTGTGTGTGTGTGTGTATGTACTGTATACAGTATAAGCTTGTGTTGATGCTGATGTCAGGGTGGTGCGTGCGTGCGTGCATGCCCGTGCGTCTGTAAACGTGTGTTTGAGTTTCTCTGTGTATGTAAGCGTGTGTTTGTGTATGTAAGTGTGTGTAAACGTGTGTTTGTGTTTCTGTGTGTGTGTAAGTGTGCGTTTGTGTGTTTGGGTGGGAAGGTCCACCTCTGAAAGAGGAAGCCAGCGGGGCCAGAGGAATGGCCGGGTATTCCCAGTAGGGGATGTGCACAGCTACACATCAGGGCTCGGGGCTCAGAGCTTAGAGAGAGAGTTTCAATAGAGACAGTGGCGACAGTAAGAGAGAAAGAGTCTTGCAGTTGGAATTGACAATAGTAATAATGCAGATAAACTGAAAGGACGGCACAGAAGAAGAGACAAAGACCGAGGGAAACATTTGTACAAAGAAAGAGAGAGAGGGAGGGAGAGAAGAGCAAGACTCGGAAAAAAGAATGGAGCAGAAATATGCCAAGAGGGGGGATAGATAGAGAAGGAACTAGATACTTGGAGAGAAAGCTGTGTCTGGGCTCTCGCGTGGGAGTGCAAGTTGGAAGGACCCTGGGAGTGGGAGTCTGAGGGATATCCGTGGATCTTGGGCCACATCTGGGAATTTTGGGGCTCGTCGAAGGGATCTTGGGCCTTGTTTGAGGGACCTTGGGCCTCGTTTTAGGGGTCTTGGGGCTCGTTGGAGGGACGTGTGCGTCTGTCTTTCCTGGTGTGTCAGCGTGGTCAGTGAGGCTCCATCTGGGTCTGGGCGATGAAGCTGAAGCGGGTGCAGAGTGTCTGCAGGGAGATGTGGAGGAGCTGCCAGCAGGTGCGTGGGGGAGAGGAGGGAAGAGGAGGGGAGCTCTTTCTTGGCTCATGCATAACACTAAGACTCTCTGGTCTCTCTCGACATTCTGTCTCTCTCTCTCTCTCTCTCTCTCTCTCTCTCTCTCTCTCTCTCTCTCTCTCTCTCTCTCTCTCTCTCTCTCTCTCTCTCTCTCTCTCTCTCTCTCTCTCTCTCTCTCTCGCTGGCTGGCTGGCTGGCTGGCTGGCTCTCTCTCACTTGCCTCTTTCTTTTTGTTTCTCTCTGTCACCCAGCCTACTATAGTGTCTGCTCTTTGCCACAGTCTTCATTTTATCTCTGGCCTACTCTCTTCTTTCTAGTTTCTCTGCCATCTTTCTGCCATGGTGCTTGCTGTAGAGGAGCTCTCAACTCAGCCTTCCAGCCCCTCTCTCTCTGTCTCTGTCTCTGTCTCTTTTCTTTCTCTCCAGTCTCTCTTGCCTGTCAGTTATTCTCCATTCTCTCTCTCCTCTTCCATCCGCTATACTTTCTTGCCTCCCTTCCATTCAGTCTTTCTCGCTCACTCCTCCCCTACTGCTGCTATTGCTGCCTGGGTGTCTGCTTCCATGAATAGTGTATCCCCCCTTCTCTCCCTATCTCTCTGTCTCTCTGTCTCTCTGTCTCTGTGTCTCTCTCTCTCTCTCTCTCTCTCTCTCTCTCTCTCTCTCTCTCTCTCTCTCTCTCTCTCTGTCTCTGTCTCTGTCTCTGTCTCTCTCTCTCTCTCTCCTAGGAGTCTAGGGGGGGTAGTTCCATTTTTTTTACTCCAGGAGCTTGGCAGAGAGGCCATGAAATGTTTGCTTACTGTAAAGCATACATGAATCATGGCATTAAAGCTGTACCCAGCATCGATATATGAGTAGCATTAAATTGGGAACAGAATTAAATTCTAGTCATTCTGCCCATTAGATATATTTAGCTATAGCCTTACATTTGTCTGAGCTTCTTTGGTGTAATTGCACATACCATAAGCCACACAAATTAATCCGTACTGGAAGCAGTGCTGCTGCTGCTGCTGCTGCTGCTGCTGCTGCTCTTTTAACCTCACCATAGCATGGTTGGTATCGGTAGCACATTGTATTATTAGCTAAGGATCAGGAGATCTATAAAAGCAGACAGCCCAGTGGGGGGGCATGCTCTAGTTGCAGAGATGAAGGGATTAGCTGGAGAGAGTGTGTCTGTGTGTCTCTGTGTCTCTCAGTCATACACAGAGAAAGGAGGAGAGATAGAGTGTGCGTGTGTAACCCCTTTCTTTGCTTACTGGTATTAAACATAGCACAGTACTTAAAAAAAGATTTTTTTTATTATGGTTAAGCACAGCAGGAGGTCTGTGTTTGGGGTGATTAATGATCATGGGGAGTGAGAGGTGACCAGGCCCCGGTCACACAGCTCAGACGTCCTGTGGCGGCATGGAAAGAGACACACTACGCAGTACGCACGCATGCAGCTGAGGGAGAGGAGAGGAGAGGAGAGGAGAGGAGAGGAGAGGAGAGGAGAGGAGAGGAGAGGAGAGGAGAGGAGAGGAGAGGAGGCAAACATTTCCAACAGATGTTATCATGCGCACCCCTCCATCACCACCTCCACCTCTCTCTCTCTCCCACTCTCCACCCTCCTGCAGTCTTACCAAAACAAATTAAGAGAGAAAAAAAGGGGCCGACCTAAATATGCCACTTCCCCACGTAGCTTTTGGAAAGTATTGAGCTGAGTAACGTCATAGAGCAGCTGCAGCTAAAAACAACTCGGAAAATGAAGATACGAGCCATGCAGTGATGATAAACAGCTTCATCTCCTATTAAAACACAGCATTCAGCAGTGTTGGCTTAAACAATACAGGTCATTTAGCGTTGATGAACTGGCTTACATACTCTGTCTGTCTCACTGTCAGCAGGCAATTATGATGACCAGATTTATGGTTCATCTGGTTTGTGTAGTTCTGGGGGAACGGGAATTCTTTACTTATCGTGTCACAGTCAAGTTTTTCTCTATTCAACCTGCTGAGACAACATTTATAGATGAATGTGCATTACTGTGACAGGAAATGGCTCTATAAATTCAAACGATGTCTGCTTTAACTTGGAAAAGGGAAGTCACTTGCTCTCTTAACCTTCTTGCTGCTCCCAGTCCACGACGGTAGACAATTGGAAAGCAAACTGGTCCACTTCAGAAAGACTAGGCCAGGGACGACTGAAGCACTCGGATACTTTTTTGTCATTTTATCGTGTTCCGAGCATAATGACTGATGTTTCGACACGGTGCGCCTTCTTCAGAGTCTGGAGAAGGCTGGTGCTCTTAACTATTGATGACATAATCCTCACAACATGTGCTGTGGTTCTTTGGACAATAGTAATGCAATGTACTATAAGGTTTTTACCATAATTGATTTTTGGTTTCAATTAAAATGTGGTATTTTTGTGGCCTGATGATCATCGACGTTCAAATCTCTTCGAGACTTAGTCTGACCAAGAGCATAACAATTAACATTTCCCAAATGTCATGGTTGCATTGTATTGTAAGGTGTTAATCGTATTGTTTGCATTATAAATATGAACCTCATAACTAGTGAATGCCACATTTGTGCTGTGGCTGTTGCCATCCCTGTCTAAAGCTCCATTCTTCAAACTGCCCCCATGTGGTTGGTTTTTACATGTATTATTTGTTAACAGCATTTCACACTGTGCTGTTTGCACTTAAAACGAAGGTTATGTATATAACCACGGTTCTATGAGTTCCGGATGACCGCCAGAGGCGGTGCTTTCAGCACTGAATATTCATCTTACGGATCAGCAGGTCGAGAATTAATATCAACAAAGTAACACGTGACCTGGGTGACGTCACCCGGTGACCCCCGTGTCAGGGGTTAAAGCACCGGTGAACCCAGGAAGTGACCTCTTGGCAAATCTTCTCAAACACACTCCGAGTGACTGCCAAGCTCTGGCGGTCATCCAGAACTCATAGAACCGTGGTTATATACATAACCTTCGTTCTATTTCGTTCCTCCTGACCGCCAGAGGCGGTGCTTTCAGCACTGGATGACTAATACCAACAAAATAATGAGGAGCGCCTACCCGTCGTCAGTACTACTGAGACGGCCTGAAGCCACCGCCAGCACCACAGTAACATGTGGGGCAACATCAAGAAAATCAGGCAATGGTGCAGCCTGATGCCGAGGAGGCCGTGCCGTATACGTCCTTGCACGTACCAACGGCCACATGGAAGCCAGTGTAACCTGGCCCAAAGGATCCACGAGCTCCCTGAGTGAGAACCACAGGGGGCAGCAAGTAAGCAGTTAGCATAGCAGTTGACGGGGACACCTGTGCCACCCCGTAGCGGTACCATACCACCCGGTGCCACAAACGGGAGGAGCCACAATGGAAGAGGCGAACCACGGAAAAGGTCAACAACAGGGCACTGGACGCCCATAAGGAAGTTGCTCCCATGCCCAACAGACAAGTGTCGGCCCCTGAAAGCAGCCGCTGCAACAGGCCCAGAGAGGGCAAGGACTCAAGGCGGCATACATGGCACATGACAGATGAGCCGCCCGCTCCACACAAGACCGCAAGACCGGCCAGAGAGCATCCGAGGGCAATCAGGATGGCCAGTCCCTACATTCATCCAAGGTACGGCCATCATCAGGGGGTCCACAGGTCGCAGGCAGTGTTGGACTGCCACCGCAGACCAACCGTCCAGGGCAGCAGCAGTGGGTACGACCGCATCGCGCAAGGGCAGCAGCAGTGGGCATGACTCCACGGTGCAAGGGCAGAGCGGAACAGACGCGAGTTCCACCTCCAGGGTCGAAGGCGGACATGGTAGCCAGACGCAATGTAGAGCAGTCAGCGACAGTAGGACCTGGCAGGGGCCATAACGGCATATCCAACCCAAAGAGGCCTCAGCAAGCGGAGGCCAAGAGGGACAACGTGGGATGCCGAGGTCGGCATGCCCAACACCTGGAAGGGGCGGAGAGCAAGGAAGGAGAGCCTCCACTTCCAATGCCCGCAAGTACGCTGGTCATAAGCAGAAATCGACGCCTAGAGACACCAGGCCGGGGGTCTGCATGTCGAGAACAGGGCAAAGCGCACCAGGTCGAGAACAACAGCGTGAGTGAAACAAAACCACATGCAGCATCGGCTGCACGGCCGGTGCGACACAAAAGCCGCGTCGTGGCTTGCCCAAAGCGGACGGACCAAAAGGGACATATGGGGGCCGCCGGAAGAGAGCAGACGGCTTCCAGCAAGGCCCCGACAAGGGTGTCGCGCAAGCCAAACCAATCACCGTACCACGGCCAAGGTCTGTGTGACTCTGCCCCGGCACTCTGGCCAGACAGGCGAATGCCAGCAACCAGGAGTCAAAGAGAACTCACAGGGGGCGTCCCAAAACGGTCCATGGGGGCCGAGAGAAGGCCAACAAGACATGGGACATCAAGAACCCAATGCACGTCGTACGCAACGCTGCATCATAGTCCTCGCAGACGAGCTCATCTGCGACATGTCTAAGTGGCCAGGGCAGTGCGCCCCGCCAGATCAACGCCCTGACCGGCGAGGCAAGGAGGGCGGTCAGAAGTGGTTCAATACCCGGCAAGGCCATAGATGGAGGCCTCCCGAAGCCCGGCCAATGCCTGATTGCCGACCCATCACGCACAGCGTCACGGTCAGCCAAACACCAGTAAAGGCCACATGGGGGCCATGGGTATAGACAGGCGGGACAGGCAGGGTAACCAGTAGTAGGTACAGCCACTGCAGCAGAGACGCGTAAACAGTCCAAGCGGCAACAAGTCGGGCCCAGCGGGAAAGGGGCGCGACACAGGGCGCAGATGCCCATGACAAGCCAACTGCGATGCTCCTGCAGCAGACGGCAGAGCATGAAGCTGAACCAGCCAGATGCAGAATCCACAGTCGTAGGGGCGTGTACGCCTACCGGTGCCCAGAGCACTCATGTGAGACCATCCATAGCGAGGCCAACAGAGCGAACAGTCGTAAGCCACCGAAAACTTGAAGGGAGAGCCCGGAGTGGGGTCACTCCCGTACAGTAGTAGCTGTCAGAGTGGCATCCTGACCCCCGGACATACCACACATGAAGTGGGGAAACATGAAGAGCAATGGGAGAAGGAGCGGTAACGCTCCAACATACCAGTAGCAGCCGCAGCTGCAGTGGTGCGGGCACCAATGGCACTCTTAAGTAGCCCATGGCAAGTCCACACATAGCCAGTAGGTTAGTGGTGCGCACATCCAAGACGCAGGTGCATGACAAAAGGCCAAAGTATTGTAGAAATAAGAAGAATGTCCGCACACTGCTCCCGTGTTGCTTTTTTATTTTTCTCAAGTGAGCGCTTTCGAGCTTTCGCTCTTCATCAGACTACACATAGCCCAAGAGCTCGGGGGGACGACGTGCAGCAGTCGACCTACGCGCCACAGTCGAGGACAATGAAGGAAGCACCTGGGTCCTGTACCCAGGGCAGCAATGCCGACATACACGTGCACCAGTCACAGAGGCTTAAGCCCAACGGCACACTCCGCGAGCCAAGGGGCAAAAAAGTCCCAGGCTCCACCAGGTCAGGAGGACGACGACATGCCAGACGTACGACAGTGGGCAAAAGCGGACAACAGGACGCAGAGCATAACTTGCATACCGAAGCCACAGCAGAAGAGGCGAAGGCACCAACTGCAATCACATCCGTCCACGGTGAAGCCGGCCAAGGCCAACAGACTCCAGACAGTCCCGCAGGAGTGCCAAAGAGCATAAAACAGGGTATGGTGTGAAACCACTCACCCAGAGCAGCAGCAGTCGTACAGGCGGAAACGCCAACGGTGCATGCAAGGAGCTGACTGGTGGAGACACCCACGGTCAGCCAAACCCAGGAGAACGACTAGAACCAGTCGTGAGGTAGGGAAAAGCAAGCTACACAGAGGGGCATGAAGCGGAGCAACACGCGCAACTGTAGCAGTCATGGCGGTTGAGGTGCCCCGGGCGTCCACAAGAAGCCAATAGATGAAACAGCCGACAGCAGGCGGTATCCAGGAGAGCGACAGACAGTCGCAGGACGCTGAATGGTAGAGAACAGCAGAGGAGCGGGGAGCACACATGCGGTCTCATGCAAGTCATGCAGCCATGCAAGAGAGCAAGTATGCAAGCATGCGAAGCAACCGAGCAAGCCATGTAAACCGGAATGGCAGGGTGCGTATGGCCCAGCAGCACGCCGTGGCAGCTGTAGTAGCTGTGGCATCAACAAGCATGCCACTGGGTGGAGGCCACCTGTGGCCAGAAACCCACTCTGGAGCAGTAGCAGGTATGGCACTCACATGTAGCCATCGGGCGAAAAACACCCATGGCCAACCAACCCAGAAAGGGGCCAGTGCCAATGCAATGCAACAAGCAATGCAACTGGGCTGTGACGGTGTCACCCGAACAGAGGGCATGGCGCGGGCATCGGCGGCAGGCGACAGCTGTGGTGGCGGTGGTCGACAGTCGTGGCGGCGGTGGGCGACAGCTGTGGCGGCAGAGGGCGACAGCCGTGGCGGCAGAGAGCGACAGCCGTGGCGGCGGCGTGCGACCGTCCGGGTCGCTAGCAGGCAGGGCATATGTGAAAACACGGTCACCGTGTGTCAGAGGCTGCAGGTCGGCAAAACAGGGCCGACAACTCCACCAGGCCATAAGCCTTTGACTTCGATATTCGATATTCGAATATAAGTCGAATGTTAAGAAAATTCTAGACATTCGAACGAATATTAATTGGCCATTAATATTCGAATCTGACATGGGTATTGATTTTTGGGGTATTTCATTGGTATTGATTAAAATGATTTCCTTGTAAACATCGCAATTCACAGTCTCAATTTATTTTTTCCATGGCTGGTTAATCACTACAGCTGTGTTGAGGAGAGTCGCGTGCGTGGCTCATTTCTCTGTGTTCCGTAGCAGGACACTTGCGGCAGGCAGTCTCCCCCAGAGTCCGCATTAACAAGCAGATGAGTGCCGCAGAGTTCCATTCAAGTGAATGGCTATCATTAATAAACAAAGCATCATCACATTACTTTCTGGAGTAGTTGACGAGTTTCTGGAATTATGTGATTCAACCCCAAGTACCTGATTACGCCAAGAGTAAGATAATAACTTCTTGTTTTTTGGATTTTGACCAAATTAGCTTCGTTGGTCTGGGTGTCAGATCAGGCAGACTCCAGGTGATGATTTTGTTAGCATGCTTTTAGCATGTTTTTAGCGCACTGCTAGTTTGTGTAATGTTCGTTTTTAGACAAAAGCAGTCATCTTACCTAGACCTACAAACACTCTACCTAAATGTCCGTCATTAGTGATAGAAAATAAATACATATTTGTTGATATTGGTGCTGTGTGCTCAATTCTCATGATTCCCATATGATCCAATTCAAATTTTAACTTGGGCTACAAGTTTGACATGGCTGCTAGCTTTGCCATGTTTTAATCTGCATTCACACCTCTAAGTACCGTCTTCTTAATAAGTGCTGAACGATCGCTAAACAATAATGGCTGTTTGAATGCATGTTGTTAATGGGCCATTAGGCTACATCTCTGGTTGGAATAGCCTTTTACTAGTCACTGACTGGGGGAAAGAACAACTTCAGCTTGATATCAGGTCTAACTGGGGCAATTTTAATGGTAAAAAATATGGATAAATATTCAAACATAGTTTTTAATTTAGAAACAAACTTCGACTAT
>NC_085862.1:50217679-50225179 GCF_034702125.1 Engraulis encrasicolus | reverse complement strand
CCTTTCACTCACAAGACAATGCCACTTCAGCTTAAGAACAATTGCCAAATGGTTTTCTTTTTGAGTTTGCTCCTGTTTGTGTCCAAGAAACTGGGGTGAGCATTCCTTCACGTATAACTGTAGCGTTCAGAAAATAGGCTGAAAACTGAGCACCAGTGTCAAATAAAATGCTAGATCAGCTCCTCCAGTCATCTACGCTATTCCCATCCTCCCTTCTCTGTGACCCTGACTGCCCTCGGCCCTGACTGGATGGCTGCAGTCCCCCCATGCGCTGCTCCTTAGCCAGTCAGGTCAAGCCTCAGGCCAGGGGTGCATTTCTGCCAAGTGTAGTTGTTAGCGGTTAGCAACTTCGGTAGTTGCCAATGCGAAATTGCATTGCAACTTACAAAGTAGCTAACATAGTTAGCAACTGCGCTTTCCAGAAATGCACCCCAGGTTTGTACCGGTAATAAGATCTGGACCCTGTTTCTCGAAAGTTTCATCGTTGCTAACCAGTTAGCAGCTTTCTTGGTTCCCAATGGGAAATTGCATTGCAACAACCAAGTAAGTTGCTAATGTAGTTAGCAACGACAATGTCGACCACTGAACTGTGGTTTTATTCACTTCTGATGTTAGTTGTCACAAACTGAATAAAACGGCAGTTATCAACAGCATCACATTGTAGTGGAATAATTACCGAGGTATTCATGACATGTCAGATATATGGACTCGCTAAATATGTGTAAGTGCTTCTGCACTTGCGGTAGTTTTTTTTCTTTATAAGCACAGCAAAGTGTTGGGTGATGCTCAACTCTCTTCCTTGAGCGTGCCCTCTTAAAGGCTGAGTGCCAACTGTGCCATCTGAATGGCTCTGGGGGTGGAGGGGGTGGTGTGTGTGTTTGGGGAGGGGATTTCTAACCCCTTGCCCAGGCTAGATAACATTCCTTTGCCTCACGAAGGCCAGATTTGGTGCAGCCACTTGACGGGCATCAATGAAAGTGTGTGTGTGTGTGTGTGCGTGTGCGTGTGCGTGTACGCGTGCTTGTGCGCATGTCTCTTATCTGTGTGTCTATACTTGTGTGCATAAGAATGTGTAAGTGTGCATGTTTTTGCCTGTATTTATGTGTGCATAATTTTTGCATGCTCGTGTTTGTAAAGAAGTGCATGTGAGCCAAGATGATGGTAATAAAGCTGTGTGTGTCAAATTTCTGTTCCCAGCAGTGTAGACTAGCAGACAAGAATTCTCTCTCTGTAGGGAAGATAGCAGGTGGTTGGACTGTATATTAAACTAAGAGGTTGCGCCGTTCTGTATTTTCATTACACACAATCAAGGAGTGCCGGCCAGAGCAGTACTTAAGCCCAGAAGGATGTTGAATGAAGGGTTCAGTATGAAAGGATGACGCCAGACGGTTGATTAAAGTTGACTTCTTCTATTAGACTTCAAGATGGTACATTACAGGGATTTGGATATGTATTTACATGGATGTGTGAGTGTGTGATCCTAAACAAAGGAAATAAAATACAGCAAATCAGATGCTGTCTGTGGAGTTACTGTTACATTAACACCACACTTATCACCATAATAATGATTAACATGAATAACTGAGGTAAATAAACCGGAATTACATTAATTGCATAGGCAACATGTGAACTAGACATGTTTGAAACAATCTACCAAATAACGACAGGATTGCGCACAAATATACCGAAATATACATTGATACTGACAAAACCATCATCTAAACAACAATTATAAGGTGACTTAATTTGCGGTCATTTATGCACACAAACACAGGATTGCTGAAGATAAAAATTAGGAAAACTTTCCGGAGTTAGGTGTAACTGAATCATGGCATCTGAACTAAAACAAAGATGGAGGAAGGCGTGATGTCACTTCCGGAAACTAGCGATGTCAAAATAAGAGTCCTATCGTTAAACTAAGGAAGTGCATGAAAAATAACAGTGAAAACTATTGAATGTCCTAGCCTTTTCACAGCCGTCCCCAATGTACCTGGTACATTTGAAACAAAGAAAAGGCTACTCAAGTTGGATGAGTCTCTTCACCGACTGGAAGGGCTGGCAGGATCACCAGCCGGGCGACAGGTCGGGTGTAGGTGCGGTCTCTGACCTTCACATCCGCGGACCGGACGTGACCATCAAGGCTGGGGTGGACCTTGACGATGCGCCCAATAGGCCACATGGCCCTAGGGAGCTGGGGGTCGACGATCATTTGCCACAGAGCCTTCTGTGACGTCTCGGCCGAGGAGGACTGCCACTTCTGTCTGAGCTGAAGCCAGGTAAGTACTAGTCTGATGAAGCGAGCCCCAGAAGTGGTCTGTCATCACCTGAGTGTGCTTCCACCTCCGCTGGCTGAGGAGCTCATCTCTGGGGTAGACTCCTTGTGGGAGGGACCCAGTCGGGCACGCCCCATCAGCAGGCAGTTGGGAGTGTGACCGGGTCTGGGTCACTGACGTCGGAGGGAACGTACCCCAACGGTTTGGAGTTCAGGATCGCATCCACTTCGAACGAGGACGGTGCGGAGACTCCTTCCTGAAGGGGTTGAACCACCTACAGTGGTGTACAAGGCACTCTTCACTGAGCGAATCTCTCGCTCCCACACTCCTCCAAAGTGTTGGCGCAGCGGGAGGTTGAAGTGGAAGTGATTCTGGTAGGGGTGCCAGGAGGGACTGGTGATCAGGTGACATGGCTGCGAACGCCTCTCGTAGCTCTCGGTCACCGGGCTTTGAAGTTGGTCCCCTGGTCTGAATAGATCTCAGCAGGGGTCCCTCTACGGGCGATAAACCTTTAGGGCCATGAGAAGGAGGTCGGCATCGATGGAGGTAAGTAGATCAAGGTGAACCGCTCTGACGGTTAGGCATTTGAATATGATCCCCCACCTCTTCTCAGACGCCTTCCCACCTTGACTTCAAACGGTCCGAAGCAGTCGATGCATGTTGTAGAGTGGAAGGCAGGTTTAAAACAGGGCGTAGGCGGGCTAAGGGCAGATCAGCCATTTGAGGGACAGCAGGCTTTGCCTTCCAGCGGCGGCAGTCTCTACATGTTTTCTGGAAGCGACGTAATGCCTCTCGGCCTCGCAGAATCCAGTAGGAGCGACGGATCTCTGCAAAGACGCGCTCTGGCCGGGGTGTTTCAAGCGACTGTCGAAGTCTGAATAAGCAGGAGGGTCACTGGATGTGAGCGGTCTAACACCACTGGGTGTAGACTGGAGTGGTCCCAGGTCCTCTGACGGCGGAGTCGACCACCAACTCTGATGAGGTCGCTGCTTTCGTCGAGTTCCGGAGAGAGGTCGCATAATGACGGCTGCTCCGTAGGACTGGTTTCTTTGCTTTAAGGAGACGAAGCTCGTTGGGGAAGCAGTCTCGCTGGGACCTGTCGAAGAAGGTAAGTCTCTGCATCACGGTAATCTCTGCACTAGCACATCCATCTCTCAGCAAGCCGCCCCATGAATCTCCAGGGCTGTGGCCTGCAGCAGCTCCCTCCAGGTGCTGTACTTGTCCAGCTCCGAGTCGGCTTGACTCACAGCTGTGGAGGTGGCACCACAGAAGGTCTCTTTGCGAAATCTCTGAAGGGTCTGGAGAATCTCCCAGGGCGCTTGGAGGGTCTGCTGGCCACTGATCACAAGGTAGGAGGAGGAACGGAGGGCCTTGGCTCCATCGGTTGGGTTGGGCTAGGTCCTGCAGTCTCTTACCACGAGTAATATCGTCAGCAGGATTCTGGGCAGAGTCGACGTACCGCCATGTGTGTTGCTGAGTGAGATCTTGAATTTCAGCGACACGGGTGCCGACGAAGACTTTGAATCGGCAGGATTCCGATCTCAGCCACGCCAGCACAGTTGTGGAGTCTGTCCACATCACGGTATCGCTTGATGTCCAGGGTAAGCTCCTCGCTCAGGAGCTTGGAGGAGCTGAGCTCCGGTGTGAGGGCACCACACAGCTCCCAACCTCGGCATGGACTGTAGACGTCTGGGGGGCCACTCTGGACGAGCGCATGACGAAGGCCAGGTGTGGGTGCGCCGTCGCTGTCGACCACTCATGAGGTACGCCACTGCTCCGTAGGCCAGCTCCGATGCATCGCAGAAGATGTGAAGCTCTCTCTCGCTTATGGCAGCAGCTGTGCCCTTAGTTAGGTATGGACGACTGAAGCGGACTTGAGGGAGAAACTGCAACTCGCCTTCCCAGTCTCTCCACTGCTTGAGGAGATGTGGGGGCAACTGGGGGTCATCCCAGCCTCTCTGCTTGTCCCAAAGCATCTCACTAGCATCTTGGCTCTGGTGGTATAGGGCAGGATGATGCCCAAGGGGGTCATACTGACTGGCCGAGCACCTTGTAGATGTGCGCATTTGTGGGTCATCGTACTGGATAGGGCGACATTTGTATCCCAAGGATGTCTGTGCGAGAACTGCCAGCTGAGACCCAATGTCGACTCGGGACTGTCCGTCTTCTCGTGTGCCAACCAGAGGTCAGCGCTGGTGGATCTGAGGTCCTCGGGTAGGTGGCTGATCACTTCGGGTACGTTGCTGGCCCACTGACGAAAGTACAAAGCCAGCAGAGGACATGAGGGCGCTCAACTTGTCCAACAAGGTCTCTGGCGACAGCGGTGGTAGGGAGAGACTGCAGACAATTGTCCACATAGAAGCATTGTTCTACTGAAGTCCTCACCTCATCTCCAGGCTGGGTGTTCTCTCTTGGTGTGGTGTCTGCAGGGCGGAACACAGCGCAACACGGGCTGAAGTTGTGCCGAATGGCAGCACCTGCCACTCGTACACTGCAGGGGGTTCGTCTTGCTGTAGGTTGCGCCACACAAAGCGCAGGAGAGGCCGGTCTTCGGGTAGCAGGCGCACTTGGTGGAACATGCTCTTTATGTCTCCACTCACAGCAACTTCATGCTCCGAAATCGGAGGAGGACTCCCAGCAGCGATGCTCGAGAGTAGGCCCCGGTAGGAGGTGTTCGTTGAGGCTCTGACCTCGGGTACAGGAACGAGCAGTTGAATACAAGGCGGTGTTTGCCATTGTGGCTAACTAGGTGGTGGGAATGTACCCATGCTTCCTCTCCTCCAGTTACTTCTGATGGGTCAAGCTTTACAACAGACCCTGCCTGTATCAACTTGTCGATCTCAGCGCCATACACTGTGGCCTTCTCAGGATCTCTCTGGAGTCGTCTCTCGACTCCTCTGAGGCTGGGCAGGACTGCATCGGGGGTGGCTTGAAGGCGTGGCATGTCCTTGTGCCGCAGAGGGGGGGGTGGCGAGAAGAGAGATGCCCTTCAACGTCGACACGAGTCGTCCTTCCTTCAAGCAGGCTGATTGCAAGGTTGTCTTGCTTGGAGCGGGTCACCACTTTACTGCCCTTAGTGGTATGAGGTCAGCTTGCCACAGCTTCTCAACGTTCTTCATTAACTCAGTCACTTGAGGGGGAACTGAAGTGAAGAAGCAGTGCTGTGGGCTGGAGTGCTGGCTTATAACACTGGAGGGGCCCTGCAAGGCCCAGCCCAACCTGGTGTTGACTGCTGCTGGAGCACCAGGGGGACCCAGTCGTACTGGCTGGGTAGGAGTCACCAGGTGGGGGTGGTCACTGCCTACGAGCAGGAGTGGTTTGACCCTCTTCAAGGGCTGAAGCGACAGTCCTGCGAGGTGCTTGTACTTCCTCTGCAACTGCTCCAGAGGGTAAGTATGGTCGGCGAGATCGATGCGGGCAGAGGTGAAGGCATTGGTGATCTTGTACTTGGTCTCGGGTCTTGCCTTGGAGGCATTGGTGAAGGATACGCTGGCTCCGTGTAGGGTTTGGACATCCTGTCTGATCGTACGTAAAGGTAAGGACTCAGGAGGTCCATGAAGACCCAATGCCTCATTGGCAGCTGGCAGCAGCATCGTTCTCTCTGATCCGTCGTGCAATACAGCATAGGTGTCCAGAGTGCGGCCACCATGGTACAGGAACACTGGAACCACTTTCAGCAGCACCCTGCTGCCTTCGGCTGGCCGATCGAGGTACAACACCTCGGTGGAGGTTGTGCCGCCACCTGGAGGTGGCGCTGTTGCTTGGGTGGGGCCTCTCTGGGTTGCTGTATTGACTTCGTGTAGGGCCTGTAGGTGGCGACCTTGACACAGGTTGCAGGTCTTCTTTAAGGTGCACTGAGCCGCCTGGTGTGAGCGCGCACAGCGCCAACATCTCTTGTTGGTCTTGATCCACTCAGTTAGCTGTTCTTTGCTTAGCTTACTGATGGCCGTGCACTGACTCAGGTGATGTTCTCGGTTGTCGCAGAATGCCACAGTAAGGTGCTGGCTTGACTTGGCTTGACTGTCACTTGTAGGTTTGACCTCCCTAGGTGTTACTGTCTGTTCCGTGCAGCACAGTGACGGAGGGCTTCTTCGGGTTGGTGCTAGGCTTAGCACTGGGCTTGGCTTTCACCCCTCTGGAAGACAGTTGGCATCAAAGTCGTGACACCAGGCTTCGTGCTTCAGCCACTGAGCTAGGTCGTAGAGAGTGTAACTCCTCTTAGACTGGCTGAAAATGCATCTGCGGAAATCAGCTCGCTGTTCTGGTGGCAGCTTGCTGAGCAGCTTGCAACGTGGGTACCGCATAGGAGCTCCACCTCACCATCAGGGCCGAGAGTCTTCAACATTCCCACCAGCGACTGTATCTGAAGGGGAGAACTGGTCGAAGGCCACTGCATCGCCTCGTCGTATGTCAGGTGTGTGTCCATCACCTCAGCGATTCCGCTTAATGGTCAGCTGATGAGGCTGTCCAAAACTTCTCATTGAGGGCCATCATTGTGTCAGTAAAAGGTGTCTGGGAGTGGATGTAGGCATCAGCTATCAGTTTGGCCTCCTCTAGCTTCAGGTGATCAACTAAGACTTGAAACTTAAACATTTCGGTGCTATGAGCAGGTAGCAGGTTCTCGAGGGCAATCTTGAGATGAGTAAACTCACCAGGGTCTCGATGAGAGAAGTTGGGGATGGTAGCACGGGGGCCACGATAGGCTGATTCTACGATGGAGGTGTGGTATGATGGCGTGGAGTAGGTTGGCGCCTGCCTGGATGCATATGGCAGACCCTGAGGAGGTGGTGGTGGACGCTGCGTAGGCGGAGGGCGGAGTGCAGTGGGGTTAAGAGGCACGCCGTATGGTGTGGAGGTGAGTGCGGTGGAGGTGGGGGCAAGCTAGACCATGCAGGGCGCTGCCGCTGGGTAACTGTAGGGCCATTGGCTATTGCTTGGGTAGGTGGGCCCGAAAGGTTGGCTAGGTGGTGGTGCTGACAGCGGCTGGGCTACTGGCGCCACATCCTGCTTGGCTGCTTGTTGTCTCATTTCTTAATAGCTGCAGTTCACTCATTAAACGGTCGAGGCGGTCGACCATGGGCTGTTCACTCACGGGTGGCACATCTACGGTGTTGCTTACCCACGGTGGTGGTGGTGGCCATTCTCCATCATCATCCACTGTGGCTGAGTGATAGCCATGTACCTCTTGCGGGTTGTTGTAGGCTGCGTGCAGTATTTACCAGCTGTA
>NC_085862.1:50197679-50210179 GCF_034702125.1 Engraulis encrasicolus | reverse complement strand
TACACCTTGATTCACAACTGTGAATCACCTTATGGTCATTGGCTCATTGTGCACAGTAGATGCAGGAAGTGAAACCTGTTATCCCAAGAAGAGATCTCTCCTTGGTTTACACCCTTACTAAGGATTCATTCAATGAACACACTGCCACAGACTCGCATGTTGTCTTCTGGCTGGGATGTAGCTTTATGCTAACTGTGTAGGGCAGTTATGGGTAATCGGATACGGCGGCAGACTTGTAGCCCAAAGGTTGCCGATTCGACACCCGACCCGCCAGGTTGGTGGGGGGGAGTAATTATCCACTGCTCACCCCCATCCTCCTCCATGTCTAAGGTACCCTGAGCATTGTGCCATCCCGCCACACAGGTGAGGCATACATGCAATTTCGTTGTGTGCACTTGTGTGCTGTGGAGTGCTGTGTCAAAATGACAACAGGAGTTGAAGTTTCCCAGATGGGCTTTCACTAAAAACATATGACGGTGTGGCACCATCAAATGGACTGGAGATGTTTATCAACTCCAGTCAAGGGCTCGTGTGTGCTCAGTTTACCCCCTCAGTGAGCCAACCAGCCGGAACCAGCACTGGAGATTAGGGGACCTGACACCACCATAGCACACCGCACCACACCACCAACCTTTTTTGGAAGGGGGTGACGGGTGTAAGCTGAGCTTTCAGTGCCACCCTTGCCTTGATGGTGTCTTGTGTCTGTAAAATAGGAGAGCGACAGAGGTGTGTGGAAACATGTCAAGGAGGGAAAGAATGACCTCAGCAACCAGCAAGATCAGGTGAACGAGTCGCCATCGCAACGTAGTAGTCACACTCATGTAGCCACATGAACCAACTAGCACTGCAGTGAGGGAATGGAGATCCCCCCCAGGCCGTCGGTAGGTGCCAGCCAAAACCGCTGCCAGGGTTAATATATAGGAGCAGTGTCTGGAGTCTACCATAGACCGTCTATCAGGGCTTGCCACTTTTTAGTCACTGGCCCGCATGCCACATGCAAGGCAGGAGCAGAATTTTTTTATGTTATGTTTGTTTTGTTATCCATCTAGTTGAGCTACACCTTGCACCTCGGAACTACAGGAAGCGATGTAGAATGGGTATCTCTGACATAGACACTAAGAGGGGACAATGACCAGTTGACATTTTTCAAAATCTGCCAACCCAGCATTGCTATTGAACTGTGAAAGCACTTTGAGCTGCATGGGAGTATGAATTGTCAGACATACCGTAAATGCAGTTTTCACAAGACGTGCTAGGATAAAGGTATCTGGGCTATCTACTACCTTCATTTATCAGGGTCTTCACAGTTTAGTTTCAGTCACTGGTTTAGGTTGAAGAAGGCCTGCCAACACATGTGTAATAGAGTGTGCCACAGCAAAACATATTCAACACAGATTGTATTTTGAGTGTCATGTGCAACTGTGGTTTAGTCCATTGCAATTGAAACATTGAAACATAGCGGGAGGAACCGCTCTTAAAGTGTCACACATGCCAGGAAGTTTGTTGTGGTGGACATTGGTCCGGACATTTCTCCATCTATCTGCCCTACTCAGCATCTTGCACCTTGGCTTCCAAAATCTCCACCACTGAAGACACCTTTGGCCAATTTTTGGGGGGATGAAGTTTGCTGTATTTCAGACCTCTATCTTGGCTTTGGTGTGATGATCAAGTGTTTCAAATTAATCACAATATTGTGACTTGGTGTTTAAGTTTCAGCCACTTAAAGTGAAATGAGGAAGTTTTTTTTTGTTCGCTATGGATGTTTCTGAGCACAAATACCATCCAGCGATGCGAACCAACACTTCACGACTGAAGTCATTCACATTTAATAGTGTGATGATGTGGAATTAAAATTGTATGAAGGATTAAACTCATGAATGTCACTTTGGACAAATTTCTTGCATCTCGGCTCCTGCTCAGTCCTCAAACGACTCTCACACAACATGAATATTTCAAGATTGTGATCTGAGCCGGCCCAAATAAGATGAAATCAGTAAATGATGATTAATTTACAGCACTGGTGATCATTAGACACGAAACAGCTGAAGGAAGCTGATCATTGTTCATGCAGTGAATTCCTCTCATCATCTCTGTGTACTGTAACTGCACACATAAGCTGTATTTCACAAGTGTTTATTACATTAAGCACCTTTTATGAAGTGAAGCATAATCCATTATTCCTTGAAGACCTGGGTTACACAGATATTTTTGAAAATGTAAACTAATTTCATCCGTTTGTTCATTTTGATCCTGTGTACAAGACGTGGTTGGAAAAATCACCTTTGTGACGGGTGCGTTTTAGAGATCACCATTTAAAATATCCGTTTAAGACCCAATTGAATAAAAAAGTACTCATTTACAAAAATATCTAAATACTTGAAAACAGGCTCTAAATATATGCTTGGCACTAGGAGTGCTGAGTAAAGCTCTGCACTTATAGCAAAGTGTTGGTGCGACGCACATCCTGTGCCAGTTGGACTTTGGTTTGGACCCGTTTTATTTGTTTACTTGCGGCCGGGATTGGTCCAGACGAGCTATAAGGGGACTTGGTCTTAGTCACTAGCCGCTTCCTGGCCGCAAGTTTAGGATTAAGGTCTCTGGACTGCAATTAGGGATGGGATTATATTTTCACTGCTGGCTTGTGAAATCTGGTGGGTTTTACACTGATGTGTCTGATGGTATAATATTTTGGGGGTGTTCTGCAGAAAAAATGGCACAAAATATGCTAATCTTATTGGAACACTTATTGGAAGCAAGTTACTGATTGTCCTCTCCATCCTTTGGCCAGATACAAAACTGATGATTGCTGTATCGGTACACATTTACTGTAGCACACAGCACAGAAAAGGCCCAGAGATGTTGATCTGATGGCTGAACTGCTGTAAGCGCTGGGCTGTGCCTGCTGTGATTGAAGGCCCTTCAGGAGTCTTGGAGTTGCTTTGCTGCTGCTGGGCCGGTGGTCTGTCTGTCTCTAACTAGCTGCTTCTGGCACTTTGCAGGACTTTTCGAATGACGACACCAAGCTGGAGTACAATGTGGATGCCGAGAATGGAATCGCCATGGAGGGCTACCTCTTCAAGAGAGCCAGTAATGCTTTCAAAACATGGAACAGGTGAGCTGCAATAGCCACCAAGCTTTGAAAAATGAATTTCAGTGAAAACTGACAGTGTTATCGCATCATACTATATCGTAAATGCCACTCCATTTTAGTTTACATGCTAAGTAAAGACTATTTCAATAACCATAATGATCACAGGAAACTTAATGCTAATTTCATGTTTCAATTAGTTAGTCAGTCAACTAGTTTAGTTACTTAGGTGGTTAAAGTCAAGTGTAAACATGTCTTAGAATTATGTGTATAGGAGAATGTTTCAGGAATGTCTCTGTGGAGTTCACAATGGAATTAGAACAAGTGGTGCAGTGTTCTCCAGTGTTCTCCAGTGGCACGTAAAGGTGTTAGCGTGTGGCTAATGCCTATCTTTAATTGACCATCCCATTTTCTTTCCACCTCATTTGATCCCCATCGATTTACTTAATGATTAATTAGCCGTAGTTGTACCTGCTGCTTACATAGGAATGACCCAGTAGTGTCTATTACATGTTACTTAACATCATGAAATGTGTTTTCTTTTCCCCCATTTCTTTCTCAGGAGATGGTTCTCAATTCAAAACAATCAGCTAGTCTATCAGAAGAAATTTAAGGTAGGTCAGAATTGTTGTTGTCATGCCGGAGTTAAAATATGAATGCGCAGATCCAAATGAAATACTGCATATTTCATGAAAGGAGGCACCCAAAAGTAGTTTTGCTTTTTGGGAGGGGGAGCAGATGGGGGCATGGTAGCATTAATGTTTCATGGGGGGAAAAATCAGGAGCATGGTGCTCAGTCTTGTGTGGCTGTAAAATTTTCATTTCTCTTACATGAAAACTAATGAATGTCTAGAAATAGAAACATCACGTCATTATTTATTCAAGCTTGCTTAAGACATAGATCTTTCTTTAAATATATTGCACACACTACAACCATTAGCACTGGCTACTACCATGCTTTTCTTGCCGGTGTGCATGACCTCAAACTCAACCTGGCTCAACTGTACCTGCATGGACTTGCCATTGGCTGTGTGTGATAGCATGAGTGGTGAATATGTTGTTGACCATGGGTTTGCATGTGTATGTTTCTATTACAATATGGACAGTGTTTCCCATACATTGAGAAAACTATGGCGGCCCGCCATAGTTTAAATTTGGCCGCCATAGTTTACGAAAATGAAAAAAAAAAAAAAAAAAAAAAATTTTTACTTTTTTTTTTTTTTTTTTTAAACGATATCCGTTTTTGTTAAAAACGATTTGAATTACGATTTTGAATTTCCTTCGCATTTTCCTCCTGGAGTAAATACATCCTATAGACTCTGTATTGGTTAGATAAGTAGTCCCACGGTAACACAGAATGAGGGGAAAGCATTAGGAAGTGACCGTAAGGGTATTACAGTTGATTCATGTGTGCACACATGTAACATCGGGTGAGTAACAGAACATGTGCGCAACGATGCGTTATGACACGCCGATATGCGAGGATCTTCGTCCAAATCGCTAGTCGCATGCATCATCGCTAACTGCGTTTACATCGCGTGCCGCGTGTAAGGGAAATGTTAGTTGTTGACATGTATGGAATTCACTTCAATTTGTGCTGTTTCTTGCTTCAGTTGTGGACAAAACGATTGGCCAAACTCACAATAGAAAGCCTTTGCTGTGCTACTGCCCCAGAGAGCTGGAAAAAAAACCTTCATAGAAGAAGTCACTCTTAACAGGGGTGTTAACCAATCCAATGAGTTATCTCATTGCTCTCTCTCTCTCTCTCTCTCTCTCTCTCTCTCTCTCTCTCTCTCTCTCTCTCTCTCTCTCTCTCTCTCTCTCTCTCTCTCTCTCTCTCTGAGCCCTTTTTAATTTGTAGCCTATACCACTGAAGGCATGATAATGCTTCATCATATTTTAGAAATAGGGCCTATGTGCCTTTTATATACCAAATGTTTATCATTTTGAAATTGTTTCAGTTGTTTATGACTTGTGTATGACTGAACTTATCTCTGCATACTATCAGTGCTGCATTGCTTTGTAAAGATAGGCTATTCAACACACTTTAAAAACACACTGAAAAGATACGGCCATAGTAGCCTTCTAAAAACATTTTGTTCATAATAATGGTGGTCTTAAATTTTCATACTGACATCCTTAAATTTGACTTGGTAGGTCACGGCAGACCATCAACTTCAAAAGTAGATCTTGGTTAAAAAAAAGGTTGGGCACCATAGAGAGAACCACAAGTGCTTGAAAGACAGGGATCAAAAGCCTAGTCAAGTTGTTGTAGTTAACTTGGGTTTGGGAGCAATATAAAAAACCTTCAGAGAAGGGACAGTTGGGATGAGTTTACTAACACTCCCTAGGCTTTGTTTTACAGTTGTAATGAGTTTGGTGACAGACCTTCATTGACACAGCAGAGGAGACATCGGGCTGCATATAGAAATTAATGTGTAATGAATGTGAATATAGACATAAATGTGTAATATGTTGTTCAGCCCTTTTAATGGGAGGAATTTGGAAAAAACTGGCCCTGTGACCAGCACCTCTCATGTAGAATGTGTACGCCTACAGATATGTGTGGGGGAAAAGGCATAGCCTACCCTCTAAGACCCTTTTTGTCTATGCCTTAACAATTTCACAGTGCTCTTAAATTCTTATCTCTGCTCCTATTTTGTTTTATTATTGTTTCCCAGACCCCTGCATGAGGGACGAATGAAACTGTGTTGTAAACAGAAATTATTCACTGTACTGCATTTTTGACAATGACAATGTACTACTATTATACACTCGCCTCCAAAATAGTTGTTGCCTACCCATCTGTTTGGAATAACAGCTAATAACCTGACTTTCAATTAATCACTTGGCTTCAGAAGTCACTCATATGAAAGCTACAACCCTCTCGAATGAAAATGTATGTACAAAAATAAATTTCATGCACCAAAGAAAGATTGACCCTTTAATGAACACAGACAGGGCAGATTTTGACAAGACAAAAGTTTTGTCGCCTATCGAACATAATGTGAAAATGAGCAGATAAGTCACTTCAAAACACTTCAAATACGCAGATCAGGTGTCATACTTAATCACTGGTTCACTCACACCTCTCCAGAAAATCAACTTTGGCCTTAGGTGTATGTTTAGGGTCATTGTACTCATGGAAAGCAACACAATGAAAATCAATGGAGTTCAATGAGAGATGGTGACATATTTGCTATTCGTAGAGCAATAAATGTTTAACTTCATGATGTAATCAATGATAAAAGCCCTCACACACCAGCAGCATGCAAAAAAAAAAAAACGGCCCGCGTGAGAAGATAAAATAAACCCTGGCTGCCCCCATAGTTTCCAAAATTTCTGTGGGAAACACTGATGGATGTGTATGTTTGATAGTGATGGCATAAGTTCTTTCAGAACACTCAGGAGTACCACACAAAGATGAAGCAAAAGTAAAAGCAGTACACAATAAAAGCACAGAAAGAATAACATAAGAATGGGTGGTTGTTTTTGGCAGGATATGGATGTGTGCATTTGAGTGTTTGCTGTGATTTTAACGTGTGTGTGTGTGTGTGTGTGTGTGTGTGTGTGTGTGTGTGTGTGTGTGTGTGTGTGTGTGTGTGTGTGTGTGTGTGTGTGTGTGTGTGTGTGTGTGTGTGTGTGTGTGTGTGTGTGTGTGTGTGTGTGTGTGTGTGTGTGTGTGTGTGTGTGTGTGTTCAGGACGTGCCCACGGTGGTGGTGGAGGACTTGAGGCTGTGCACGGTGAAGCACTGCGAGGACATCGAGAGACGCTTCTGCTTCGAGGTCGTCTCACCCACCAAGTGAGTCACACAAACAGCAGCTACAGCGGTGGTGTATCTTACAAGAGAGACACCACACTGTCTACACTAGCAGTGGAGTCATCACATTAAATAGTTACCATACCTACAGAAGAGCTTTCTCAATGCATTTCCATTCAAAGGGAAAAAACACAACTCAATCTAAACTAGACAGGATGAGACTAATCCTGTGTAGTCACTGCAAAGTGACTTCATCATCATAATAAACAAGAGCATTTGTAATACACAATTAATCTTATGACCTATTACAGTTGATAAAAAGCCAAAATGCAGTCTAATAAGCTAACTGCAGAAGTAACATTGGCACCAAGCACTATGACCACTAGGACCCTAAACAGGGGGATTTCTGCAGAAGTGACCCAACAAATGTAAAGGCTGGACAGCTGACTGTTGTGTTTTGAAACGCCCCTCTCCCTGTGTGTTTCCCAGGAGCTGCATGCTGCAGGCGGACTCTGAGAAGTTGCGGCAGGCCTGGGTCAAGGCAGTCCAGAACAGCATCGCCACCGCCTTCAGGGAGAAGGGAGACGACTCGGAGGTATACAGGCACAGAGAGAGAGGACACACACACGTACGCACACACACACGCACGCACACACACACACACACACACACACACACACACAAGCGGAAAGGTACAAGGGAAGACAGATGGACACACACACATACACACACACACACACACACACATACAGGCGTAGAGGTACAAGGGAGGACGGACACACACACACACACACACACACACACACACACACACACACACACACACACACACACACACACACACACACACACACACACACAAAAGCGGAAAGGTACAAGGGAAGACAAATGGACACACGCACACACACACACACACACACACACATACAGTCGTAGAGGTACAAGGGAGGACGGACACACACACACACACACACACACACACACACACACACACACACACACACACACACACACACACACACACACACACACACACACACACAGTGTAGAGGTACAAGGGAGGACGATCACACACACACAGGGAGACAAGAAAGACACACAAACACACATACTGCCAATGGGTCACCCAATCATCATCATTTATAAATGGAAATGAATAGTGGCATTTGGTATGGCACATTTGGTCCTGGCCATGAATGTTTCCACGGTCTGTTTCAGACTGCTGCTCGGCCCAGCTCAGCTGCCATGGATAGTTGGAAGGCACTGTCTCACTGTGTTGTTGTCTGTTGTCTCTGTCTGATGGTGGAAGGCTGGAAGCCCAATATCTATGTCTATATCTACACACGTCTATGTCGATTGATTGTATTTTGTTAATGTGAGGTCATTGTTTATATTGTGTGTTTTTATTTATTTCGTGTGCCTGTACGTGTGCACGCACGCGTGGAAGTGCAATTTCATTCAATCTTCTGTGCTAATACCTACACCTTAGGGAATTGACCATAACACAATAGTTGACTTTTACTATTTCATTTTATTGACTGTCACTTATTTTGACGTACTGTATGTCTGTCGCCAGAAG
This sequence comes from Engraulis encrasicolus, assembly GCF_034702125.1. Taxonomy (NCBI): domain Eukaryota; kingdom Metazoa; phylum Chordata; class Actinopteri; order Clupeiformes; family Engraulidae; genus Engraulis; species Engraulis encrasicolus. Next base: position 50,201,751 of record NC_085862.1, on the reverse strand, counting down.
CTGGACAGGAAGTCTTCCACGTCGACGGGCAGCCTGGACTCGGGTGGGGAGCCGAAGGAGAAGGTCCTGAAGGGGGACAGTGCCTTGCAGAAGGTTATGGCCATCGCAGGCAACACGGCCTGCTGCGACTGCGGCCAGCCCGACCCACGCTGGGCCAGCATCAACCTGGGCATCACGCTCTGCATACAGTGCTCTGGCATACACAGGTACGGGTACGGGGGTGTGCGTGTGCGTGTGCGTGTGCGTGCGCGTGCGTGTGCGTGTGCGCGTGTGCGCGTGTGTGCGTGTGTTAAATATCTTCAGTCCTACATTGTCACTGTCTAACATACTTATTATTATTTTTACAAAAGTTTCTTGTGAGCTCTTCAACATCTTTAGGGCAAGTGAGAATACTGTGGCCACAGATACTGTTCCAGACCGTTACAGCTGGACCAACTGCCAATTTCTTTTTATTTTGAATTTGAATTTTAAGGCTGATGTCACAATACCCACTCCCCAGGCCTTGCCTGCATCTTCATCAGCCATGCATGTCTTTGGCATATTAGAATGAACTGGTAAAAGGTTGAATATTCATTGTTTCTCATTATTCTTTTCACAAAGATTTACATTGTATGCAAGCGTACATTTTTTGTACATTTCACACTTTTTGCAGGAATGCCGTCCAATTGTGTGTTAGCATGTGTCAATTTGTGTGTTGCATGTTTTGTATTACATCCTCTCGTCACAGCTAAGTCTGCAATGGTTTTAAATCTCTCTCTCTTTCTTTCTTTCTTTCTTTCTTTCTTTCTTTCTTTCTTTCTTTCTTTCTTTCTTTCTTTCTTTCTCTCTTTCTTTCTTTCTTTCTTTCTTTCTTTCTTTCTCTCTCTCTCTCTCTCTCTCTCTCTCTCTCTCTCTCCCCCCCCTCTCTGCAGGAGTCTGGGAGTGCACTTCTCCAAGGTTAGATCTCTCACCTTGGACACATGGGAACCGGAGCTACTGAAGGTGAGGACATGTGACACAGAGCAGAGGATGATGGGAAATCAGAGGAATAGACGGATAGGGACGGACGGACGGAGGGAGAGACGGAGGTGGCGGGAATGGATTGCAGGGTGAGATGGGGAGATAAAAAAGAGGGACGAGGCGAGATGACAGAAGGAGGAATGGAAAGCACCAGAGAGGGAGAGAATAAAATAAAGGATAGAGGATCACTACTGCAGTGACGGAGGCGTCCACCTGCACCTGTCCATGGATCTGTCCATTCAGGCAGCCCAGGGCCATCCTGACCTTACACGCACACGCACACGCACAATATTAATTTGCATTCCAATTTAATTATCTGTGGATATACTGACAAGACTTTGAACATCTATTTTAAGCTACCATGTGCCCCTGAGAGACCTCTTGTGGTGTTTGTGCATAGTGTAGGAGGCAATGTCACATTGCACAATGCACACATCGTATTCTGTTCTCAGCATGCGGGGGTACAGACAAGGGTGACCTATTTAGAGACTTTCATAGACCACATTTTTGACTGATCTTATTTCTTTGTTTTGTCTTTGTCTCTGCGTGTGTGTGTGTGTGTGTGTGTGGAGCAGCTGATGTGTGAGCTCGGGAACGGCGTGATTAATCAGATCTATGAGGCTCGGAGAGAAGAGCTGGGTGCCAGGAAGCCCCACCCCGGAGACCCCAGGTACAGCACAGCACCGTCACCCCCTTAGAGGCCCTCGCATGCAAGGCCCTAATACCCATTAATCAATTTAATAGGAGCACTAGCTGTCTTTGCTATGACACTCATGCTATGGTTCTCTGCTCACACACCAACATTCATATTCCTATGTGTTCAAGTCATGTTACTTTACCTGTATTTATGGTGTATGTGATCCAACTGTAGAACACATTTTTAACTAGAAGCACTCAAAAATCTCAGACCTCCGCCAAGGAAGCTGCTTGATAGAGCATTTGATGTTACACCCTAAGTGTTTCTGCCTTTTGTGGAGTCCCCGCAATTCAATTTCTGGTCACTAGGGGCGTCTAGATATATAGGCCAGCAATGGTGAAGAATCTTTTAAAAAGTCCTGGTTCCGGTTCGTGATCCGGATCACCACCAGAATATAATCACTTGTTCCTTGGGTCATATGTAACAACTCCACAAAGTTTCGTCAAAATCAGTTGATTAGTTCTTGAGTTATCCTGCTGACAGAATCTTTGAAAAAGTCCTGGTTCCGGTTGGTGATCCGGATCACCACCAGAATTTAATCACTTGTTCCTTGGGTCATTATCAACAACTCCACAAAGTTTCGTCCAAATCCGTTGATCAGTTCTTGAGTTATGCTGCTGACAAACAGACAGACAAACAAACAAACCAACGCGACCGAAAACATTACCTCCTTGGCGGAGGTAATGATCATGCAGAGCAGGAAAAAAACACCCCGGGCCTGAGTTTGACATCCCTGGTTTACACAATCATGCCGATCAAAATGCTTTATTCGTTTGACAGAAGCACAGGGTTGGCGAATGTTGAGCCATGCCAAGTAATCAAGTCAGTGTCCCCTAGGGGAGAAACGGGGGTGAAACCTACTTCTTTGTAGGTTTTGCTTTAAAAAAAAATCACCCCATCATTGCCCTACCGTGGCTGGGCACCCCACTGCTACAGCGGCAACCGGGTTCGATTTTGGTCCGGGTCCTTTGCCGACCCTTCCCTGCTCATTTCCTGCCCCTCTGTAACTATCCTGTCATAATTAAGGCGTAAAAAGCCCCCAAAAATATATATTTTAAAAATCCCCCCCATAAGAAACAGAAGCAGCAGCGGAATCAGTTCAGTAACAGTAACCCTCCACATGAAATGTCTTAATTAAAAGTGTCAGGATGGTCGTTAAGACCTGATTAAATTGTGGGGAGATCATACTCCTCGTTGGTGAGATTAGTGTAGCTCTGGAGCTATTTGTGGATTACGGAGATTAGGAAGCGGGTTTCATCAGCTTCTATAGCCACCTTTGATGTGCCGGTTTTCCTTCTAAAAAAAAGAAGCCATGCTTTAGCTGTTTTTGTCCCCAAAAAAGTGATCAGGATATCTCTACTGGGTCATTTGTTTTCCATCCTAGCAACTAACATCTATCCTATGTGCGCACACTACACAGGCACAAGAAATTAGCAAAATGCCTTAAGCACTAAAGTAATAAATAAGCAAAGGTAAATAGAACCCAGTCCTCATCCCAAGCCCTCCTCCCTCCCTATTCAGTGAGTTTTCTTCCCCCTACAATGTATTGATATTATTTGTATTTTTGTCAGAAAGCTGTTGATTTCTCTCCTTTAACATTTGAAATAAATAAAATCAAATCAAAAATCAAATCAAAGTCCTCTTCTCGTCTCTGCAGACATGAAGTCGAGGCCTACATCAAGGCCAAGTATGTGGACCGGCGCTTCGTGCGGCGGCCGTCGGACGACGAGCTGAAGCTGAAGGTGGTGAGCCTGAGCAAGCAGGAGAAGCGGCTTAGCAACAACTCCGACCCGCCCACCCCCAAAGCACCGCCCCCCACCCCCAAACAGAGGCCTTCTTCTGGTGCGTCAGGTGAGCTCTCTTTACCTCAGTCTTCAGTTTTCAGGGGAAGAGTGGAATACTGGCAACGTTTACATGACGATTTTATCTCAATTTAATTCTGAATAAAGCTTAATTCCACGTTGAAAACGTCATGTAAACACTTCACAATTTGGAATTAAATGAAAGAATTAAATTGCTCCGTCATGTTTGCTTTGATCTGAGTTATTCATTCAGAATTAAAAGTGTCATGTAAACGTAGCCACTGTTTCTCAACAGTTTCGCCACTTTACTTTTGATTTGCTGACGTCTTGACACTAGGCCTTCATTAGAGTATCCAGAGCTCTCCATGCCTTTCATAGATATTACTAGAGCACAGTACCCCTGTGTTTTGGAATGAAGATGTCAATTTTGTCAGCTCCATCTTTGTACATGGGTGCCGCTGCTTGAATGCTCCTGCTCAGTGGAGGAGGACATGTGTTTGTGGGACGGAGCACCAGGACGTCTTTTGTGCCACAGTTGGCACTTCTCTCAGACATTTGTCTCTGATGTTCTTGG
>NC_085862.1:50132679-50195179 GCF_034702125.1 Engraulis encrasicolus | reverse complement strand
GTCATATACTTGAGTGGTTATCATTAAAACACGCGTATCTTCAAATCCATGTAACATTCTGCATGTAACAATAATTTGTAGAGTAACTTGTTTGGAATGTCTTAGTTAGATTGTATTGATATTAATCCTATTTTGTAAGATTTGTAAAGGACACGTTATAACACCATACTTGGTCCTGCTCCCAGCACAAAAAAGATATGATTTGCGAGCTTTGACGCGTGTTGGTCATAATCCATTTTTACTTCAATTCAACTGAAGCTTATCCTGCCATCACTAGCACAGCTGAGGCAGTGTCGAGAACTCTTGGAGGCTAAATATACACTGTGTGCAGAATTATTAGGCAAGCAAGTTTTTGACCATATCATCCTTTTTATGTGTATTTTCCAACACCTGTAGGAACATGAAAACCCATTGGATTTAGTATTGCAGGTGATGCGCATTTGTATACAAAGAGAGAGTGTGATGATGATCTAAGGAGCCCAGCACCCTTTATAAGTTAGCATAGTTTTCCTCTGGGAAAATTGGCCATGACCTCTTGAGCTGTACTGCATTAATTACACATTTGACATTTCAATTAAACCACAACAAGAGTGTGGTGTGGCTTGACTTTCTCTCGGCTTCATTCATTGCCATGAGAACAAGGTCAGAGAGCGATTTTTGTAGGAAATCACTGTTTCAACATGTGCTTCAGTGTCTTTGCCATCAGCGACAATGGGTTTTTGTGATACAGCTGAAACAATAAAAACCTAGCAGATTTATGTAGCGCACATGCCCACATGACTAATTTCTAACCAGAATGCAGTCATTTTAAAATTAAAAGTGACAGTGAAAGCCTACCTGTGAAACTCCAACTCCCATTGTCATTGTGACATAGCACACAAGTGCACACTGCACACAACGAAATTACACTTATGCCTCACCCGTGCAAGGGGGCAGCCCCCAGTGGTATCCCAAGGGAGCAGTGCAACGGGGACTGTACCATGCTCAGGATACCTCAGTCATGGAGGAGGATAGGGTAGAGTACTGGTTAATTACTCCCCCCACCAACCTGGCAGGTCGGTAGTCGAACCGGCAACCTCCGCTTATCCATGGCTGCCCAAACTGGGTCAGATTTGATTATCCCCAAGGTTGTGACGCTACCGAGACAGTCACTGTGTGTACTGTGTAAGCTGTGAATACTTGAAGCTGTATCTGTATCTCCCCCCCCCACCGCTCTCTCGATTCCCTGTCAGAAGCAGCAGCGGAGGCCGAGTCGGAGGCTGCTTCGTGCTGTGCGGATGTGTGTAAGGAGCAGGTGGTGTTCACGGAGCCTAAGGAGTACTCCCCGGGCCTGCAGCTGTACTGGGCCTCCTGCGCCCGCAGCCTACCAGACATGGCCCAGGCCCTGGCACACGGGGGAGAGGTCAACTGGATCAACGCAGACGATGACAAGAGGACGCCGCTCATCATGGCTGTGCAAGGGGTGAGGAGACGGGAGGTGGGGGATGGGAGCAGGGTGTGTGGGTATGTGGATGTGTGTGGGTGTGTGTGCATCATTTGTATGGTTGGTAGTCATTAGTCAGCTGGTGTGTGTCATTTGTAGTTGTAGTTGGTCTACCCTGTGCAATTATTGTCTTATTGCCATTCTTAGATATGCCATTCTGTGTGGCACTTCAGCAATACACCTTTGCTAAAGCTGTACAGTAAAAATAAAGTTTTTAAAAAAAGCTCTTCAGTAATATATGGTACAGTAAGTCGAACAAGCTCTCATTTGAAAACTGCTTGGATTGTTCAGATGTTCTCTTGGTTTTCTCAGTCATCTTCCAACCATCCACCTGATCGATGTGTGTTACTGTCATCCTTCAGGGCTCTCTGGTGACGTGTGAGTTCCTGCTCCAGAACGGGGCGAGTGTGAACCAGCAGGACGTACACGGCAGAGGACCCCTGCACCATGCCACCATCCTGGGCCACACGGGGTAAGAGGCTCCCCTCACGCGCACCAGCACACCGAGGGGAATGAGATGTTTGAAAGTATGACCGTGTGCTGCGCTTTTGTTGTTTGGAGAAACCCGAGCTCTCCACAAGTCATTGATGTCCTTGGAATAAAACAACTATCTGGACGTAACCACATTAGTGAGGCGCCATTAGTCTTAAAAATGTGTGCGTCGTATCTGTGGTAGCCCCATAATGCACGCCATACCATCTGAGGCTCGCTGTAAGTCATTGAAAGGTTAATTACCATGGTATTACTCAATTATGACAAAACATGCCTTTAGTAATGTACTACGACTCGGTTATTGCCATTCTGGTAACAACAAATTTATAGCGGTGTGTTTTAACGGGTTAAATCGGTTGTGGCAAAAAATGTCTGATTAATAGTTCAAAAAATTCACTGGGACCTTAGAAAAACAAAACGGGAGCGTGTTTGCGGACATGCCATTTTATGGTTGTAGCTCTATAACATTTGTAGGTCTGTTGACCGAAACCTTGGTGATTAAATGGACAACAAGAATTTAAGTGTGCAGACATTTTTCTTTCTTTGTGCAGCAGCGTATGTGTAACATGAGACGTCCTTCCCCACAGGCAAGTGTGTTTATTCCTAAAACGAGGAGCCAATCAGAACGCTGCAGACATCGATGACAAGACGCCGCTAACCATCGCGGTGGAGGCGGCCAACGCTGACATAGTCACGCTGTAAGTGTGTCTTTTACATTACACTACACTTACTGTATCTGACGCTTTTTATCCAAAGCGACTTACAGGTATTTAGGTAAAGGGTATTGGTTACAGTCCCTGGACCAATGTGGGGTTAGGTGCCTTGGCCAAGGGCATTTCAGCCGGTGCTGGTAAGGATGGGATTTGAACCTGCAACCCTTAAGGCCAGTGCTCTAACCATTGAACCATGGCTGCCCAATGTCTTAGCACAGCTCATACTCCAAAGCCCATAGTCCCTGACCCTGTGCATAAGCTTTCAGTAATACATGTAAGGTGGGAATATTTAATCCAAGGTGGAATAATGAGGAATCACCACAAACTGATTACTCTTCACTCTGGAACTAACGATGTGTTATGTGAGTGAATGTAATGTCCCAAAATTAAAAGGAGATTCCTCAGTCTCCTTCTGCAATCACACCAGTGCCATAAGACATACTGTACCTGTTACTTTACCTCTTCCTGACCTCTGCAATCATTTTGAGCTCACTGAGATGACCAAAATGCAACCCACTCCAAATCTGATGTGATTATGAGCAGTGTTGCACCGATACCAATACCAGTATCAGTCGGGGCACAGATGCTGCACTAAAATGGTGGTTTCGGTATCGGCAAGTACCAACAAATAGGGCACCGATACCATTTACAGATGCTCGTATGACACTTGAACGCAGGCTTGAACTTAGTTGTTTTATATCAGAGGTATTTAAAAGTATTAAAAATCACTTTGTACAGTAGTCTTTTTCCTGTTTCGCAAAGGTAGGCAGCTGTCTCACAAAGCCATGATAGCAATGATGTTACATCCAAGTAGTAGCCTATGCAGCTCTTCATATACTGTATATAAATATCGGTATGGTATCGGTATCGGCCGATACTGCACAGTCGGGTATCTGGTATCTGCATCCGGGTCAAAAAATGGTATCGGTGCAACACTAATTATGAGCACAGATCAACTTTTTTTATCAACGCATAACTTTGACCATGCCTAGGCAAATACGAGTCAATCAAACCTGGTTCTCCCTTTTCTTCGATTTTTCAGCTACAGCAAGCCAACTAGAATGTAACTCGAAGAAAAACACAGATTACATGCTTACTTAACCATGAACAGATATGTTGTCGTTTCTGGGAGCGCACACTGTTCTAAGAAAGAGAGGCGCTTTTGGCTGCAAAAAAGGATGAATTTGTAATGCAGCGTAATTTAATCAACCTTCTCTTTTTCCATCTTGCCCTCCCCCCTCTCTTCTTTCATCCATTCTCTTCTTTCATCTGTGTCTCTCACTTTTAAACTCCTGTTTCTCTCCTCTCACACACCTCTCTCTCCTGCCCCATTTTAGTACCAGAATTTATTATGTGGGGCAGCCATGGCCTAATGGTTAGGGAGATGGTTTTGAGATAAGATTTCAGAGTCAAATCCCACACTCCCTACACCTACATCCATGACTGAAGTTCCCTTGAGCAAGGCACATAACCCCACATTGGCCCTCATTTATCAAAGCAGCGTACGACGAGAATCGTACGTACAGTGAGTCCAATATGTATTTGATCCCTTGCTGATTTTGCCGGTTTGCCCACTAATAAAGACATGATCAGTCTATAAATTTATGATAATATGTATTCAAACATGAAGAGACAGAATATCAAAAAGAAATTCCAGAGAATAACTTAAAATAATATATTTTAATTTATTTGTATTTAATTTAGGCCAATAAGTATTCAACCCCTCTAGCTAAAGAAGATAAAGTGATTTGTGGCGAAGTCCTAGTTGTCTAGCACTGAAGTCAGATGCTTCTTTTAGTTGATGACAATGTTTGTGCATATAGTAGAACATATTTTTGCCCATTTTCTTTGCACATTATCTCTAAAACATTAATAGTTTGTGGCTGTAGCTTGGTAAATGGGAGGTTCAGTTCTCTCCATAGAATTACTATAGGGTTAATATTTGGAGACTGTCTAGGCCACTTCACGACTTTAATATGCTTCTTATTGAGCCACTCCTTCGTTGCTTTGACTGTATGTTGTGTATTATTGTCATGTTGGGAGATCCAAAAATGACCCACCCTTCAGTGTAGTGGTGGAGGGAAGGACGTTTGCACATAGGATTGCACATTACATGTCTCCCTCCATCCATTCGTTGACGATGTGAAGTTGTCCTGTGCCTTGGCCAGACAAACACCCTCAAACCATAATGATACCACTTTCATGCATGATGGTGAGGAGGGTGTTTTTGGGATCGTAGACAGCAGTACTCTTTCTCAAAACACATTGAATTGTGATAATGCCAAACAGCTTGATTTTGGTTTCATCTGACTACAGCACCTCCTTATCATATCCTAAACCAGTCTGATGTCCGTTGGCAAACCTGAAGTGGGACTGCACAGGTTCCTTCTGAAGTAGAGGTACCATGTGTGCACTACAGGATTTTAAACCTCTGTGGCATTAAGTGCTACCAGTAGTTTTCTCAGTGATTTTGGTCCCAGTAGCTTTGATATCATTGCCTAGTTCATCCCGTACAGCTCTAGGGTGATTTCTTTCTGTTCTCATGATTATCAAATCCCTACAAAAGGTCAAAATCTTGTATAGAACCCCAGACAGGCTGATGGATAGTCATTTTGTATTCCTCACATTTTGGAAGAAATGCATCAACAGCTGGGTCATTAATACTCTTTCTTGTGGCTTTGCAGCCCATTTAATCTTTGTTCAGGTCTAAAATCGCGTCCCAGATATCATTTGACCACTCTTTGGTCTTTCCCATGCTGGTGAGGTTGGAGTGTGACTGATTCACTCATACTATGGACTGATTCTGCTGATTCAATGTGTCTTTTATGCATGTTAGTATGTACAGGTGTCTTTAATTCAGATGACAAGTTGATCGGAAGTGCCCATCTGGTCTGTGGGCCCGGAACTGTAATTAGTTGGCAGGGGATCAAATACTTATTTTGCTCGATGAAATGGAAATAAATTAATATATATTCTCTTCAGTTAATTTCTGGATTCTCTTTTTGATATTCTGTCTCTCCATATTAGAATACGTATTATCATAACATTTATTGACTGATCATGTCTTTTTTAGTAGGCAAACCAACAAAATCAGCAATTTTCTACGACCAGTTGGCATTTATCAAATCTCATCGTAAGCGCAGGAAAGATGAAATCCTACGACTGCTCTCAGACGGTGTACGCTGTTTTCAAGTTGGACTTGAGATGACTATGATCATCAACTTGAGCAGCAGTTGTAGCGCATCAACTCATTATCATAAATATGTGACCTACATAATTACAAAATGTTTTTACATTGTATATTTTGGCTATAAGTCAACTTCTACCTGTTTGAATTGGTCCACCCTTCCTGGGAGCGCTGCGTTAATTTGGCATAGGTCAACAACTGCAAGAGACTTCTAATTTGTGATTTGACGTGATGTGTGAATAATTGTGCAATATATAGCCTCGTATTAATGTGCCTTCAGTCGTGGAATCAATGGATCGACGTCCCTTCTTTTTAACAGCTGGGAGTTCAGGCGCACATCAATCAATACATACAGTAATAATCTCCTGGTTGAGTTTCGCCATTACGCACGACTATCTGAATACACACCTGACACGTGTGTGTCCGATAACACTTTATTTAGGTGGCAAAAGGGCAATCCCCTCGAAGGACTGGAGCGCAGGAGAGAAGCAGGGCGCACAAGCGCGAGAAGGACAGCGCACTGGACATGTAAAACTCTCCTTCCCCAACAAATGGGCACTGTTTGCCAGTTTCACGTAGGAACCCTTTCTTGACCTTATTTACAAAAAGGTTCATCATCATATTTAAAAAATATGTATATAATATAATATAATAATATAGATATAAAAAATATCTTCATGATGTCTACTGTAGTCAATCAAACAATTCATTGTAAGTATTTGGAAATCAATCTCTACCCCTTACATATTGAGAACTAAAACACTGTTGACTACTGCTGTTGATTATTTCCACGTGTTATTTTGTTGTTTATCTCGCGTCAAGCCTAATTTCGAGCTGTCAATCAACCAGAAACGTGGATGTTTTAGCCGGTTTGCGTCTCTCCATGTCGCAAACTCAGGGGTGTGGTGTCCTTCCCTCCGTTTTAGAGAAGGTGTGATTATTCTAATTACGATGATTTTCAGACGCTGGATTTATCAACAGCCGCTCGCTCTTACGATGGAATTGGAGAGGTACACATGTTTAGTAAATCTCACGTGAGCTTCGTCGTACGACGAGATCTGCGCTCATTTCTGCGATGGTTTCTACGCAAGTTTGATAAATGAGGGCCATTGTCTCCAGGGACTGTAACCAATACCCTGTAAATAACTAAGTCGCTTTGGAGAAAAGTGTCAGCTAAGTGTAATGTAAAGTAATTATATTTCCCTATGTTGTGTTTTAAATATTCCACTTGCATGCCTGCACTGAATTCAGTTGTTTTCAATGTCCTTGTGCATTGTGTTAAGTATGCTGCGTACATGTGAATAGTGATAATCAAAGGCTCTAAATTGTGTTGAATTTATTGTATTCTCTCTCTCCCTCTCTACCCATCTCTCTCTCTCGCTCTCTCTCTCCCTCAGGTTGCGGCTGGCCAAGATGAACGATGAGATGCGCGAGGCGGAGGGCCCTTACAGCCAGTCAGGTCAATACTCCAGCGACAGCCCCACTGAGATGCAGTATAGGAAATGCATGCAGGAGTTCATTAGCCTGCAGCTGGGGGAGCTGTAGCGCCCCCCACAGCACTGCTCACTCACTATAATACACACACACGCACACGCACACACCGGGACTGACGCAACGATACAGACCAGCCAGTAAGCCGTCAGCTCGCTTCAGGCCGAGATCTATGTGCAATAGCCCAGTCTCCAGTTTTTAAACGTGTTCATTTGTGTCAGGTCCGTGGCTTGCGAACGTCAGAGATATACTGTAGGTACAAGCCGATTTGTTTACCTTTTTAAGTTTACCATTTTATTCTAGCTTGACGTCTTCAACCGTGTCGTCGCCCTGTTAGTTCAAGCTGATGGCGTTATTGTTTTGGCAATATGGTGATGTCAAGGAGGAGAGGAGGTTTTTTTGTACATTCCTAATTAGCATTTTATGCAGTGTATATATGTCTAGACTGTGAACAAGGTGAGCCCAAAAGCTTAGATGTTGTCCTACCTGCATTTCAAACAACTTTTACTTTCATGTGCTCTAAAATGTAGCCATATCTTGTGGTTAATTGTTGTTTTTACAAAAAAAAATCACTGAAAAGACGCTTGAGGGAGAAAAAAAATGGTTTAAAGTTTTTATAACAGAAATGGAACAGAACAGCCATCTATGTGTGGACGCTATCGACTATAATTACAAACATGTCTCCCTACACTGGTGAGCAGGCTGGTGAGAGGGCCTGTGTCGGTCAGTGTTATAGTGAAACACACTTTGCACAATATTAGGTGCTAGTGTATGTAGGCACCTTTCAGATGGCATTCCATATACAGTATCCATGTATAATTAATACATAAATGTAAGTAGACACGTCTGTATATTATTATCTATGCATTATATATACAAGATATTATATTCTAGCACTAACTGACTCTTGGCCTCGTCTGGGGTTGGCCCTGTGAGTTCAACCTAAAAACAAAACAAAAAAGATTTCAGAGAGTACTCTCTGGCTTACATGTTAGAAAATATAGAATATAGCTCTAAAGAAATTATTCAGAAGTCTATTATCCAAAATATTTTTATGTTGTGTATGTATGTGTGTCAGCGAACTGTGCCTTAACTTTACTTAGATACTTACAAAAAATATATTTGTCTGCTCTGCAGAGTATAAAAGTAGTTGCCCAAAAGCCATGTTCTATTCCACTTACACGCTATAGAGGGAGAGGGAGATATTGCTTAGATGATGATGTCAGTCAGTCAGTCATCTCCCAAAGCCTTTGTGCTGGTCACATCAGGGAGAGCTGTTGACAGGATCATAGAAGTCATCAAGTCGGTGGGGGTCAGGTAGAGATGGACACATCTCACGTTAAGGAAGTCAAGAACGCAGGGAGTTATCAGGTACAGACAGGAGTCCGAGTCCAGGTGTTTGTTGTGAGTGGGTTGGTGTCAATATCCCTCCTCTAGTGCTTCCTCCAGCCTCATTTGATGTCATCGCAATACGATAAGTTTGTGTTCAAAGTCTTGCAAAAGAAAAACCCCACAATTTAAATGCAAACAAGATATACAGTCCCAGGAAAAAGTTTGTACACCCTTTGAAATTTCTTACATTTCTGTTAAAATTGATCAGAAAACATGGTCTGATCTTCCCGGAAATCTCAAGAAGGAACAATCAGAGTCTGCTTTAATTAATTCCACCCAAACATTTACATGTTATCATATTTTTATTGGTCATAAGGCCATAACATTCACAGGAGAGCAGGGCACAAGTTAGTACACCCTTGCATTAAATAGGTTTGAACCCTCAGTTAGTTGCAATATCATCAACCAGACTTGTCCTGTAGTTGCAGATCAGATTAACAAAACAATCTGTTTGTATCTTGTCTCCCTCTTCTTTAGAGAACTGCCTCTCGTCAGCAAGGTTTGTGGGATGTCTGGAGTGCATAGCTTTCTTGACTTCATGCCATATAATCTCAATTGTTTTTGTCAGGGCTTTGACTGGGCTATTTCAGAATATGTATTTCATTATTATGAAGCCATTCTAAAGTCGATTTGCTTCTAAAGTATGGGTTGTTGTCACATTTCAGGACCCATACTCTTGTGTGCTTCAACTGTGTGACAGACTTCCTCACGTTTTTTCTGTAAAATATCACAATAAATTTGAGTTCATTGTTCCACTGATAATAGCAAACTGTCAAGGACCTGAGACAGCAAGGAAGCCGCATATAATGATGCTCCCGCCACCATACTCAGAAGAGGAGATGTAACCAAGAATAGCTAAAAATGGGATTCATTCTGCCAATCTAAAATGAATGGGGTTTCTGACCAAAAAAATATTGCTGCACCTTTGAGGTTTGCGAAAAAGCATTTATATGCTTCATAGAATTACTTACTGCAAAATATTCTGTAGACCAACGTTGAAACCAAAGTTGAATTGTTCAGGGGAACACACAATGTCATGTTTGGAGGAGAACTGGAGAACCACACCTTCACCAAAACATCATCTCCACCTTTGAGTATGGTGGCGGGAGCATCATTATATGCGGCTACCTTCCTGCCTCAGGCCCTTTTCAGTTTGCTATTATCAGTGGAACAATGAACTCAGAAGTTTATCGAGATATTTTACAAAAAAAAGTGAGATCTGTCTGTCACACAGTTGAAGCACACAAGAGTATGGGTGCTGAAATGTGACAACAACCCATACTTTAGAAGCAAATCGACTTTAGAATGGCTTTATAATAATGAAATACACATTCTGGAATAGCCCAGTCAAAGCCCTGACAAAAAACAATTGAGATTATATGGCATGAAGTCAAGAAAGCTATGCACTCCAGACATCCCACAAACCTTACTGACGAGAGGCATTTTCTAAAGAAGAGGGAGACCAGATACATCCAGATTGTTTTGTTAATCTGATCTGCAACTACAGGAAACATCTGGTTGAGGTTATTGCGACTAACTTAGGGTTAAAACCTATTGAATGCTAGGGTGTACTTACTTATGCCTTGCTGTCCTGTGAATGTTTACATCTTATGGCCAATGAAAATATGATAACTTGTAAATGTTTGGGTTGAATTAGTTAAAGCAGACTCTGGTTGTTCCTTCTCGTGATTTCCGGGAAGATCAGACCATGTTTTATGACCAATTTTAACAGAAAGGTAAGAAATTTCAAAGGGTGTACAAAATTATTCTTGGGACTGTATATTACATAATGAGGGAAACGCCCCCCAAAATTACTCTAGCCTAACTGGCTAGAGTGGAGTGGACTGGAGTGGAGTGTAGATATTGAGATGGCCTTGGTGTTCCGTGAAAGAATGTCTGCTGTGATGCACTTAGTGACCAGTAGAGGGGGGTGGAGGAGAGGTAGTCATGCCCTCAAAGTCTGCCGTTTGAGGTGTTCAGCCAGCTTGGCTTTACTTGGCTAGTTATAGAGGATTTATTTAGCATGAGTGAATCGTTTTTGCTCGTGATTTATTTATAACCTTTTTTTTGTTTACTGTGTTTTCCACTGAAGATTTGGTTTGCTGTTCAGATGTTGAATTGCTATTTTGGATATGTGGATGTAGCAGAGAAAACGAATAGGCTATGCACAGTACTGTCTAGTGGCAACCATGTTGATTAATGAGAGCATTTAAACAGAAGCGCATTAATGTCCAAAGAGAGTCTGGATGGTATATAAAAGATCTATTTATTTTTAGTGGCAATAAGCAGTAGATTAGTGTTTCTCAACGGGGGCGGTACAGCCCCCCAGGGGGGTTGTTGGGGAGCCGTAGGGGGGCGTTGAGAAGGATACAGTTAAGAGGAGGCAGCGCTTCGTTGTCATTGGGGGCATTAGTCCATTTCATTTTTTTTATTTTTTTATTTTGTATTTATTTTCTAATTTTTTAATCGTAAGGGGGGCATTGGCGGGCTTATTATGAGGTCCAGGGGGCATTGGGAGGCTTAGGATGAGGTCCAGGGGGCGTTTGTGCAAAAAGGGTTGAGAAACACTGCAGTAGATAATCATGGCTATATTATCATTTTTTTTACTAAACAATTTTATTGTTTTACTTAATCTCAAAAGTTTTAAACATTTTAAAAGAGCATATCAGAATATTCTCACACACACTGGATAGTTGTTTTTTTTTTAGTTTTGTTCTTGTGGTGGATGTCTTTGAAATCAGAGACACCGCAGTGCTGATACAGTATTTGCTGTTTTTTGTTTGTTTTAAGCTCAGTTTGCTGCAACCACCACAATTTCATTGATATCCAAACGAAGCACTTTATAAAACTCCTCACAGGACAGGATGTTTTTTATTCATTTTTCATAACATTTTAGGTTTTAATTTTAATGGCCGTGGTGGTGTAAGAAACAGCAGTACTGGTAGTAATGCAGTTATATTATTAATAGTTTGTGCAAGCGTCCGAGCAGGGTTGTAGTGGAATGTTTATATGGCAATATACGAAGCGAACAAGGGGAGGGCAGACAAACAGTTCAGTTGTTCTGGGCCCAGTGTTGGGAGGGGGGAGAGGTCAAAATTAGGTTCTCATCACATTATTGCGTTGGTGGGGGTCCTCTCGGATGACATTATCCTGGGCCTGGGCAAAGCTGTCAGCAAAACTGTGGCAGTATGTAGGTAGTGTAGTCTGGAGGGGGACTGGAGTCAGACAGGCTAGGCCATGTGTTGGCCAGACAAGCCACACACAGCACAGCACAGCTCAGCTCAGCTCAGCTCAGCACAGCATTTCCACACAGCTCTTCCTAGACTGCCGTCTCCACGTAAACACCTCCTGTCATGTCATGTCACCTCTTCTCTTTTTCTCTCCTCCCTTCCTTCCTCCCTCTCTCTCCTGCCTAATGCTGCTATTCTCTGTTGAGCTGCACTTTAAAACAAAGCATACAAAGGTACGGCTCTCTATACTGTCTTTGTGTGCTGTCTGAGGCATGTCTTTCACCCGCTTGTAGTGTGTGTTTGTGTTTGTGTATTTGTGTGGTGTGCAATAAGCCTGTAGTAATAACTGTCTCTGTCTGTAGTAGTGTGTGCACTTATGTGTTGCTTTATCTGTTGGTGTGTAATTTGTCTGAGAATACAGGCTTATTTAGACGTTAAGGTGTGCGTGTGTGTGCGTGCGAGCAAGTGTGTATAGTTTCTGGAATCGCTTGAAGACCAAGGAGGAATAAAACCATCTGCATCTGCCAGTGGTTTTGAGTGTTTGTTTTCCTAAGTGAATGTTCATGCTCCTCTTTACATGATCCACCTGACCAAAACAAATTCTGAAGGGGAAACGGCAACAGAATAAAGTGCATGTGTGAAGGCATCTTGAGGTGTGTGTGTGTGTGTGTGTGTGTGTGTGTGTGTGTGTGTGTGTGTGTGTGTGTGTGTGTGTGTGTGTGTGTGTGTGTGTGTGTGTGTGTGTGTGTGTGTGTGTGTGTGTGTGTGTGTGCGTGCGTGCGTGCGTGCGTGCGTGTGTGTGTGAGAGAATTCTGTGTGTGTCTGTCTCAGCTACAGTTGGAACTGATTTCTCTCTCTCTCTCTCTCTCTCTCTCTCTCTCTCTCTCTCTGTCTCTGTCTCTTCTCTCTCTGTCTCCTCTCTCTCTACAGGAGATGAAACTTATCAGGACATTTTCCAAGACTTCTCCCAGATGGCATCAAACGACCCCGACAAGTTGAACCGATTCCAACCACATGACTCCTCCAAGCAGTGAGAGAGGGGGAGAGATAGAGAGAGGAGAGAGTCATGGGAGCAGAATGGGCCGGTTGAGACACACAGCACAGGTGTGTGCACACGTGTGTCTTCCGGCACCTTCTGGTGTCTACAGAGAGCTGTGCTCCTGTCTTTACCTTGTTTTTGGGGGGGGGCTTGGATCTCCATGGTGATGATGACTACCTATGATCTGACCTGGATGAACTGCATAAATTATTTTGTACTTTTTTTTCCTCAAGAATTCTGGGGATGTTTTGTTTTTGTGGTTGTATTTTTTTTCCTGAAAACACATCGTATAAGATTGGACATTTCGATTGAGACTTCTAGAGACTGGTGCTCTTCTGAGAGGGCTCCACCATCGCACACATTTCAGGAGGCTTTACGATGTCAATCCTCAGAATGACACAGATCATGTTTTTTTTTTTTTAAGATTCTGAAGCAGGTGTGACGTCGTGCATATCTCAAGATATTTTAAGTGGGAAAATGTGAGTTGAAAATGAACGCTCACCTCCAGTGGGGTTCTGTCCACCAATCAGATAGAGAGATGGGTGCATGAATTGATAGTTTCTCTCTGAACGTTCTGGTGGATTTTACGTTCAGTCAGTTTTTCCCCCCAGCTCTCCGTTCCAAAGGATTGAAACGTGAGAATATCCAGTATTATACCGTTTTGCATAGAGACGGATTACCTAATAGATTTTTAGAACATCATAACCTTGAGCTGTCTACCAACCACTCATGAAACTGGTTGAAATTTGTGTTTGGTCACATTTTACAACATGTTGTCGTTAAGCTCTTTAGAGGGAGAGAAAAGGGAGAAAGGCTGTAAAACATTGACTGAAACCCTGTAGTCAAGTTTCTATGCATAAAAAAAACCTGGTTTTATGGTTTAATAAATAGCATTTTGACCGAACACAGGCTTGCTGACTCACCAGTGGTGGGACATTTGGCGAGTGACATAAATTGACCAAGGCTAAACATAATATATTAAACCTAATCACTCTGCAGTGCATCATCATTGTGGCGGCCTTTTAAAAACCCCATGTTTAAATATTTCAGACGGTATGTGTCTGTATTTGTAGCAAAACTGCCGGTAAAAGCAGAGCAAAAAGCCCTCTGTGTGTAATACCTGCTTTGAAACTAGCCGCAGCTCTCTACATGAACCAGGCAGATAATGTATACTTTATCCCAATACGTCTGTGTCAACCTCTGCCTCTCTCTTTCATCTGTGAAAATTCCTGTGATTATTCTTGGATGTCCTCCAAAAATGTGTGAACGTATGCAAACATGAATCCTCATTGCTCCATAGAGCATGGAGACATGAGGGGTGTACAGCTGTATAGAAGCATATAAACAATATGCATTAGATAGCTTTTTGTTTTTAAATGAAGACTTAGTGGTACTTGAATCATTTAAATAAGCTTGTACGTCTTTATGTTGCTCTTATTTTATTTTATTTTTATTGTAATTTTTTTTGTCGTTCTTCTTGTTTTGTACCGAAACCCCCCCAATACTCCATAATTATCAATATGAATCATGTCATTTTTAAGAGGAATATTATATATAGCAAAATATAGGTCTAAACACAGAATGTTGGACTGGTATTTTCTGTATGATTTTATAAAAGCATTTTTTTCTGTTGGCATTAATGCTTGTGGCTGAGCGTGGGTTTTATTGAAAAGGTGGTTTGCCTGTTATACTCATCTTGGGGCCCCTGAGCGAGCGTAGAAGCTCTTCTTCTGATCCCCAAATTAAGTTATGATCTCAGAGTCGCCCACTGTCCTTACTCCAACCCTTTCCAACAGTACCAGAAGATTATCAAACCCTCCTGAGAATCTGAACCAGGTTTTGTTGGAGCGCTCGGCTCGCGTTCCGTCTTTCTTCCTTAGCTGGCCCGTAATAAGAAGCATATGGAATCTTCTGACAAGTGAGACTGTGCTGCGTAAACACGGCTACGGTGTGTGGTGTGTGCAAGGTTCTCCAGAGCTTCAACGTTATGTCACATGAAAGCGACCCAGTATGACTCATCAGCGCGGTGTCGTATCGCTCTGTTTGATGCATTACTGACCACTTGCTCAGGGTACATACACACCAAAACGTTCCTGTCATTGTGGTCCGACATATTGTTGAAGTCTTAACCCATAACTCTTGTCAGGAAGANTTGAAGAGTTCAGATGCAAAACCCCCTAAGTGCTTTTTCAGAAAATAATCTTAATTAATTTTTATTTTCTACAAAGCTATCAAAATTACATATTTTTATATTTTATTCATGTAATATAACTATTTATATGTATTATCAAGTACATGGATATAAACCAAACCAACAAGTGGGTTCCCTAAAAATATTGAAGTGCAGGTCTTCAGAAATGGAGTTAGGGGGTTTTGCATCTGAACTCTTCATTTGTCTTTAATATTGTGGAGTCTCTGGAATCTCTAGCACTCTAAACTGGACTGATTGTTGATAACCATTGCAGTACCATTTGCAATCTATACCCTTCTGGGGATGCTGGCTCAGTTCAGATAATGGCACAGGGCCACACAGGGATACAGTAACGTGGTAAATAAGCTCTCCTTGTACAGCACTTCATTTTATACCACAGGTTTCTACAGGCTCTGAATATGCTTATGTCCAGGGTGCGATTTGTTGGAAAACCAGGTATATGTTTAAGATTTTAAGCAATATCAATGGAATTACATTGAACTGTGTTTAAAATCGTGTAGAAAAAGTGGTAATATCAAAACCAGAAGGGGGGACAATCCCCCTCACCCCCCCCTACAAATCGCACCCTACTTATGTCTATACTACAGTATTGAACCTGCCTTTACCCAATCACATACACATCTGGTGGAGATGTACGTAATTAGCCTATTTAGCCAGTTCACGTTCAAATGTAGAGTCATCACTCACTCATCTGCTCCCTGATTGGTTAGACAAGATTCTGCATGAGCTAACCATGTCACTCATGGCGGGATTAATGCACAGGCTAGATATGGCTGCAGCCAAGGGGCTCCCACCTGTCAGGGAAAAATTCAATAATTGCAGAAGGTGGTATCTGAAAAAATCTGCCGTGTCAAATAGAGCTTTAAATCTTGTTCATACTTCACTCCACAGTTGGCAGACATGTTATCCCTAATTCCTAGCTCGGAATTAAGATGTGTTTATATAATTTTGTCCAAAAAATGCCTTCCATGGGAGCCTTCCAGCAACCGGCAGCCTAGGGGCTCCGAGCCATCTTGATCCGACCCTGATGTCACTGGAACCAGAGCCAGATCCTCAGTGAAAAAAGACCTGAGGATGCAGGCAGTTGCCTACCGGTAGGGCTCCCCCAAAACCTGCCCTCTGTAGGGGCCCCCAATAGTCAGCCCAGCCATGCTGAATAATACCAGCAAAAAATAATTTATAAGGGCCTCATTTCTATATTTCGCAGAGGGCCTCCAGATGGGTAAAATCGCTGCCAAGAGGTTACCAGGGCATAACAAGGGGAAAATGTTAGGATATAATATGAAAGTGCCCCAATTCCCCCCACGGTGGACTTGTGTGAGGGACTGGTCTGAGCCAGAAATGCTTGGGCCATTTTTTGGTCCCAGTCCAGCCTTGGTCCTTAGACTGATCCTGATTGGATCAGTACATTGATCTGCAGCCGCTTAAGTTTTGGGCCGGTCTCTAAGGGGAAAAAACTGCATTGTCCCCTGAGGACTGTCTGTCTGGCAATCGGAGAAATGCCCTGTATGCCACATTACCAGTCCAGGGCATGGAGGTAGTATAAGAACTGGAGACAGTGAACAAGTCCCGCCCCCATTCATTTCAATGGGAAATGCTAGGCTAGTGAATTCAGCCAAAATTTTACAAATTTTTCAGCTTCCAAGATGGAGTTTCATGGAGCTCACTTCCGACACCAGTTTACTCGGCCAATTACGTGCCACGTAACTGACTAACTTAAGGTTGACCAGAACGCCATATGGAAGAGGGCCATTGGATGCATGGAGGGAGATATTATAAGGTGCCCAACCACAGACCTAAATAGGTCTGTGTGCCCAACACTAAGCTCGTGCACCCTCCAATCATCAAGAGCGAAGTGGCATCGGAAGTGAGCGACTTTGTGAAAATGGCGACGAGGAAGTGCCTTGCTAATCGGCGAAGCTAACCAGCCAAATCCTGACCCCCTGGTCCAGGGCCTTTTCTCAATGCAGAGTGTTCTAGCCTTGCTAGGACGTGAAACGCCAAGTGATTGGATACTCTTTGGTGAACCCTGCGGAGTATCACTTCCTAGCAAGACTAGAACACTTGACATTGAGATGGGGCCCAGGTCTGCTATGGCCCCGGCAGTCAGGACACCAGTGTTATTATTAATATGTGTTAATATGTATTTTGTATCCTGTCATAGGGCCCAAAGATTTCTATTGGCTGCCCTGGACCAAGGTGGTTAGGGGCTTCTGTTGAAAGCTAGTATCCCAAATGACCAACAGATTTGCATGATGTATTTTTTGACAACCAAACACTTCAATCGAGCATCTCCTCAGAAGGGAAAAAAGAGGGCAGCTGAAAGTCGACAGGGGTCGTGGTGAGCTCCTTCAGTTGCAGCAGCAGAATTAGCAGTCTGTCAGCAGCCGCCCGCCCCATCTGTCTGTGTGTCTGTCCACACCGGCTGAGCTGAGCTGAGCTGAGCTTGAGGCTGGCCAGGACAGGATGAGTCGTTTGGTCTCGTCTGCTCTCGTCTCGACTCGCCGGGTTCCTTGCGGTTTGCACCCTGCCGGGAGATGGAGAGGCGCGGCAGGAGCCCCTTTCCCCTTCGTAAAAGAGCTATGTGAGCGAATGCAAGAGGCCAAGCACCATTAATGTCACACGCCAACCACCACATGTCAGGACGGCTGCCTGGCTGGTTGGCTGACTGGCTGTTTGGCTGCTCTGCTGCACCGAGTCTGCCACGGGTCGGGCCAAGTGCTGTCTTCATCTGGAGTTGGTCGGTGGTGCATTGCTCCTGGCTAGAGGCGGCTGCCATTACTGGATTAATGCACAGGCTAGCAGGGCTTGACACTGGCACCTGCCAATCAGCCAAATGCTGGTAAAACTTGGCTGTGGCTGGTAACAATTTCAGTGCCACTAGCCAATTTGGCAGGTAGCTTATTTTATGGTATGACATATCAGAATAGCATATATTCTGCACTTTGCCCCTTGTGTATCAATTGTTCATATTTAAGTTCAAGATAAAGCTCAGTTACTCTGTTTCAATTTGTTTTATTTCCATGTAGAAACCCATGCACTCAATTTTTAGCATTAAGCATTTTTTTAAAAAATGTGGCTAGTAGAATAGCTGTATGGCTAGTGACTCAGGAAAACCACTATCCACAGTGGCCAACAAGCAAAAAAGTTAACGTCAAGCCCTGCAGGCTAGATATGGCTGCAGCCTAGGGCCCTCCATCTGCCAGGGGGCCCCTGATTGGCCAAAACTGAACAATTGCGGAATTGGGACAGGATGCAATATTGACAAATTCATGCATGGTGTTGAGTAGAGTTGGTAGACATGTTATCCTTAATTTGTACTGTAGCTCGTAAATATGACACTGTCTTTGTAAATTTGTTGTGAAATTTGTCTTCCGGCGCAGCCCACAACAACCTGTGGCCTAAGGGCCCCAGGCAATCTTAATCTGGCCCTGGCTGCTGCATCCCTCGTATTAAGCCATCTTCCCCACTAGTGCTCTGGTGAATGAACCTCAACGTCATGTGTTATTGAAGAGGCCTTTCATCATCTCAGCTGTACTTGCCAGGTTCAGTGAACCAACCGGCTATTAATTTCAACAACCTTTCAAGTGACCCTAAGGTGTTACCTCACTTATCCTCAAGTCTTGTGTCATTGTGCAACACTATTCTAGAACTTTCTATTGATGCTGAAGCCTCTAGTCACCCTGCAAAAAAAAAAAAAAATTGCAGGGGCTAGAACTTTCCACATCGAAGAGCCATAAATGTGACATTTCCACTGCAATCATGATGGCGCAGAGTTCAGATATCGGCGCACCACTGTGCATCCAGAAACCCATTGTGGTGAATGGCGAATGGCAGGCATCAAACCCCCCCCCCCCCCCCCCCTGAAAAAGCCTGTGTCTCCTTCCTTCTCCTCTCTTCCTCACCTTCCCTACTCGTCGTCATCAACACAGCCAACTGGACTTGACCAACGGGCGTATTTGTGGTGTGAAAAGAAAGAATGGCTGGCGTTTCATATTTTGTGAGTGTTAGCTGCAGACAATCCAAACAGTTCTGCCGTACTTTCTAAACGGATGATGATGAATGAACGCGAGGATGAATAGGAACAGTGTTGCCAAGCATTCTTCTGTACCACAGCCCCTCCGTCTTGCTGGAAAAGAGAGAAGGGTGGAAGCAAATAGCTTTGACATGTATCATCATAACCGCTATACTGTACTGTCCATTGGGTCACCTCCGTTAACTCTGTGTCTGCAATGGTTCGGGCTGTTTATTTGTCTAGCCCCGGCTTCCCCGAAATGGGCTGGCCCCGGTGGCCCCCAGCGCTAACATGAGGAGACACTTTTAAGAGCCCGGGCCGGGGGTCCCTCGGGCCTCGTCCTCCCTCCACAGCCCAGTGCCCAGCCAGTGGTCGGTCAAGCTGTTCAGAAGGGACCGCGTACGTGGCGGTCTGTTGGGAGAAAAAGAAAAGAGAGAGAGAATGAGAGTGTGTGTGTGTGTGTGAGAGAGAGAGAGGAAAAAAACGACCAGCGGCTATATAACAGATCTAGGGTGTCTGGCCTCCAGCTGTTTGCCTGGAGAGAGCCCACGGTCGGATCAACTGTGTGGTTCCTCTTCTTCCAAAGGAAACGTGCAGCTGTGCGGTCCGGCGCGGTGCGGTGTGGCGCGGTGCGGCGTGCCGTTTGTCCGTCCTGACCTCCCATGCTGTCGGGGAGGTGGCCAGCTCTCTTGGCGCTGCCCGGCCCGCAGCGATGAGGGGGGGGCTCAGATGTCAGGGAAAAGCACTCAGGGGTTACCCTTTCCATTAGGTTCTTGTGAGGCAGCCAAACACAACAACTGAGGGTTCAAAGTTCAGTAGAATTTTCATTTAGTCAGAGCTCAATTGTGGACAATGGATCCTTTCCCCTTTAAATATGAAAACAACTTGGCTCTATAACTGCTATGGAGTTTACTTCGCTAATGAGTATGAAAAGTACTTAGCTCTCATATCAAGTTCATGCGGAGAAGAAGAAAAAAACATGACACAGAAAAGCCTGACTTGTTCAGCTGTCCCTGTGCACAACACAGTCCAGACTACAAGAGCAGAAATAGACCATACTGCTGGGGTCTTTATGCCAGCTCTCTGTCTTCCCGTCCCAATGGCAGAACAAACAGGTGCTCCGGTGACAAACACAGCATCCATCACAGCCCAGTGCTCTGTCTGCCAGCCTGCCTGCTGTTCCACCGACTTATGACAGGAAGAGAAGAGCCGACTGGTTCTGGTCTTCCTCAACCCCACCCCATTCCCTTTCAGCTGCTACCTCCTCACACCACATAAAACTAGTTGCCCCAAGTCTTGCCCCCAACACTTCAAAAACCTTTGCGGGCAGATATGAGTTTTCAAACCTCAGCATTGGTAGTTGTACCTAAGGACTCAATTAGCATGGGCCTAATAGTGAAATTATATGAGGTCAATATTGTGTTCTTCACTGGACCACACTTTATACCTGCACAGCGACACTCAAGGTAGTCACGGGTCAAAACTAACCTTAACCCTTAACCCCAAACCTTGTTTCCGTGGTGTGCCTGGTAGGTATCCTGCCTTAAAGGCACCATTGAGGGCACAAAAAAACCCCATCAGAGAGCATACCAATAATGATGACCCCCACCATAATGGCCATTCAGCAACATGGCATCAAGACACTCCAGATTTGAATCAGTATTCACATGTGTATGGTCTGAGCATGTGAATGTGCCTCATCGCCTGTCTGGAGGAGGTTGGGGTCTGCAGTCCTCCACCATCTGCTAAAACACGGGCCCATGTCAAACAAGACAGTCATCAACACCCTATAACCTCCGATGTGAACTGCAGATAATTTCCTCTCCCACCCTCCCAGCCCCTTTAGCGCAACAGCATGCAGGGAAGCCGACAAGGGGGGACAAAGGGGTCAGTTGTCCCGGGCCAGGGAGACCCATAATTGGGCCCTTAAAATTGAATGTATTGGGTGGGGGGCCTTTTCAGATGACTTTGTCCTGGGATCCAGCCAAAGCTATCAGCTGCCCTGACAACAGGCCACATCGAAAACGTTTTGAAAAATTCTGACAGCAGCTTGCCAGAGCAGTGGTGAACCGACCGTCGCTGTAATAATATAGATGTGCAAATCACCAGAGCTCGGAGCCTGTGATTCTTTCGTGTGGTGAAAATGTGGCGTGACCGCTGTGTTGTGAGGGGGTTGACACTGGGTGGTCTGATAAGACTGCTGCTGAGGGGGGAAAGTTCATGGCAAGAGGGAAGCGCTCAAAAACACAGCAAAGATCGTTGTGTCATCTTTGGATGATGTCATGCACTCTGGTCAGTGTTACTGTCCCGTCCCATGGGAGCAATACACCCTTAAGCTCTTCTTGTCTGTTCTGAGGCTTTGGGGGGTATTTCCAATGAGCCACTGCTCATGCGAACACCAGCCAAGAGCCATACAGTAAACTCATTTAAGCCAAACAGAGGAGCACAGTGTGAATGGTCCCCCTTGTTCTGACATCTTCAGCACTGTCTGTAGCCTATGTCACTCAACTTTACCCCTGCCTCAGTCAGACAACAAACAGGGGGGGTCTTGACCACCCCTCTTGTCGCCTGGACGACCTTCTGCTCGCCGGTCATGTCTCGGAGTCGGAGCAGGCCGCTGACTGACCGGCATCGAGACCAGAGGTCCGCTCGCTCTCAGCCGTCGTCCGGTCCGGTCGGCCTGTCATCGGCACTTGAGTCACCACCGCCACAGCAACAGACTGTGACTCCACAGTCCACGGGAGAGAACGCCTGAGGTATGTTGCCCTCGCTCTCGCCTGTGGGAGCCACTGACAGACAGGCAGGCAGGCCCAGCCAGCAGCATGTGGCAGCAGCAGTGTTGCCAGAATGGGTGGTTTCCCGCCCAATTAGGCTGATTAGGGTGGCAGTTTGTAGGTCAAAATGGGCATTTGGGCTTTTTTTTAATTTATGGGCATAGAAATCAGTAGAATTTAGTCCGAATTGGGTGGGATTTAGTGCCCCCAGGCGGGTTTTGAGCATGGGGGGGGGCTGAAAATCATCAGTCTCATCTGGCAACCCTGGGCAGCAGGAGAATGGGGCTGGAGCCCTTTTGCCCCTCCATCCATGGCTCCATTAGGTCAGCAGCAACACAGCCTAGATACAGTGCCCTCCATAATTATTGGCACCCCTGGTTGAGATGTGTTAAAAGCCTTAAAATAAATTCAGTGTTTATTGCAGAAGAATACTGTCACACTGAAAATTGTAGGAAAATGTAGCCTTCAACTCAAATGAATTGTAAGAAAATAAAAAAATCCCTGACTAAAAAATAATTATTTTTCATTAAATCATCTGTTCCACAATTATTGGCACCCTTAACAATTCCTAGGAAATAAATATAATTGAAGCATTTCTGTCATTTCTACAGTAGTTAACCAAGTTTACCAGAGTATGTAGGAACATTTAATTAGTAATTCATCACTTCCTGTTTCCCTGGGGTATAAATATGACGTGACACCGAGGCCATTTCTCTTATCCACTCATAGGCCCAATTCGAAACAGGGAAGGCAGCTGTCCTTCCAGTGAGCTAACTGGACATCGAGTCATGATGTGTGGATCGAAACGAAAAATTGCTTTATTTCCTCTCTCGGCAGTTGACTGCATTTGTGGGCGTAACGAGGATATTTCGAGGATACATCAGATGCTGACTTCGCTGCCTTGGTACCCAACATGCTGTGCGCCACCTCCCTCTCAACCGGAAACCTGAAAAACAAACATGGCTACTACCCAAGCTACTACCTTATCATACTCTTTATTCTGACACTTATGTATGTAGATATTGAAAAACGAATGGATAAATCAACATTGTAGTATCTAAATATGCTGTCGCTAGATCTATTTATAGCCTATTTTACGATTCCGCCGTCTGACGATCCTTCACCGTTCAAATAGCATGCGTAAGCTAAGCGCTAACGTGATGAACGTAACTCCCGCCATAGAATCGCCGTAACATCAAATGCGCAAGGCGGCGCACTCGTTAGTGCCGTTCGTAACGGCTGCCTCATCAGCTAACTTCACCTATCTGATCAGTGACATGTTTATGTAGGAGGAGAGTCATCGAGTCACTGCCTCTCGTTTCGAATTGGGCCTTAAACATGGGAAACACAAAGGAACACAGCATACAAGTGAGGCAGATGTGCGTCGACCTTCACAGGTCAGGCAGAGGCTACAAGAAGATTGCCACTCAACTGCAGCTGCCCATATCCACTGTGAGAGGAATAATTAAGAAGTTCAAAACAACTGGAACAGTGGTAAACAAGCCTGGACGAGGACTCAAGTTTATTTTGCCACCACGCACAGTGAGGAGGATGGTAAGAGAAATCAAAAGATCTCCAAAGCTCACTGTTACAGAATTACAACAAATGGTAGCATCCTGGGGTCACAAAGTCTCCAAATCAACCATCAGGCGCTGTCTACACGCCAACAAGCTGTTTGGGAGGCATGCACGGAGAAAACCTTTCCTCACTCATCAACGCAAATGTCTGGAGTTCGCCAAGCGGTATTGGGGCTTCAACTGGGACCGTGTGCTTTGGTCAGATGAGAACAAGATTGAGCTTTTTGGCAACAAACACTCTAAGTGGGTCTGGCGTGCCACGAAAGATGCGCATGCTGAAAAGCACCTCATACCCACTGTGAAGTATGGGGGTGGGTCAGTGATGCTGTGGGGCTGTTTCGCTTCCAAAGGCCCTGGGAACCTTGTTAGGGTGCATGGCATCATGAATGCTTTGAAATACCAGGACATTTTAAAATCTGTTGCCCTCTGCCCGAAAGCTGAAGATGGATCGTCACTGGGTCTTTCAGCAAGACAATGACCCTAAACATATGGCCAAATCTACACAGAAATGGTTCACCAGACACAAAATCAATCTCCTCCCATGGCCATCTCAGTCCCCAGACCTCAACCCCATTGAGAACATGTGGGGTGAGCTGAAGAGGAGAGTACAGAGTAGAGTACCCAGGTCTCTGGATGATTTAGAGAAATTCTGCAAAGAGGAATGGCTGAAGATCCCTCTTTCTGTCTTTTCCCATCTTGTGAAACATTATAGGAGAAGATTAGGTGCTGTTTTGTTGGCAAAAGGGGGTTGTACAAAATATTAACACCAGGGGTGCTAATAATTGTGTCACACATTGTGGAGGCTACCCTGTAAGCCTCGGCCTGGACTGCAGGTGTTCTCAATGCGCAGCAAACATGGAATGTCCAGCCAAAAACTAGATCACCTCTGTGCCGTTGTGCTGTGCTGTATTAAAATAGATATATCACATTTGGCTGGCACACGGCAACGGTAAGAACCGTGTGTTCCCCAGTCCAAGCCGTCATTAGCCCCTAATCATGGGCACCTGTATTTCTACCTGTGACTAAGTGAGCTACCATAATAGTGAAGTGCTCCCCCAAGTGGCTAAATCTAAAACTACGCTAAAACCTACCGATAGGTGAGAATAAAATGGCTCCTACACACATTATTTGATGTCAAATAATTATTTCTTTATGTGGGATTTTTTCCCCCACTGAATAAATGCACTTGTATTGAAGGTTAGATTTTTCTCTTTTTTCCATTAAGGTCCCATATTATTTAGAAAAAAAATTAAAATAATTGGAAGCTAAAAAACACATCTCAATCAGGGGTGCCAATACTTAAGGAGGGCCCTGTATGATGTCTATGTTGCATCCCTCCACAATCAGGGGCGTAGCAGAACATTGTGGACCCTGCGTACAATCAGCTCCAATGGACCCTAAGCCATACAGTATATCTTTCGGACTGTGTGTGGGCCCCCTACATACATGGGGCCCTGGTGACTCCACCGCACCAACAAAATACAAGTATATTACCATGTATGGTCTTCTAGAGCCAAAACCTTATTAGTAGAGGGAGTGGGCCAAATCAAGTCTTCACATCTCCTTAAAAGCAGAAGAATCAATGTTCGAGTGAGTCTTACTTCACTGCCAGGCTGTCTGTGCTGACAAGAGAGTGTATTCCACCCACCATTGAAGTCTCACTTATACAGACATGTTATGCTGCCTGGCCTTACGAGACAGATTGTGCACATCAGGACTGGACTGTCCATCTGGCATAGTGGGCATTTCCTGGTGGGCCCCGCACCCTTGTGGGCCCCCATTTTCAGAAATGTAAGAGGGTTTTTTTACAGTTCTGAAAATAGGGGCCCACAAGGGTGCGGGGGCCACCAGTGATTCGGTGCACACCCAATTCTAAGGGGCCCCTTTAATCCAAAAGTGCCCAGGCCCTGTTTCTCCCCCAGTCCAACCCTGGTGCACATTGCATCACAACCTCAATTTGTTCACACTTCTTTTACTTGACGTTACTTCAGAGGATGAAGGTCGGTCGGCTTGCAGCCTTGCACGTCCTGGCCCCGACTACCACCGACATCAATTTGGTGTGACAGCGCAGACGACTAGCAGCTGGTCCCAGCCATCTTTCAAATCTGAACTCAATTCTTCAGCTGCCCAAAGGTGTCAAGGCATTGAGGGGAGGGAGGTTAAAAGTGGTTTGCTCCATCTAAGACGATAGACAGGAGAATTTATCACATTTACGGAGGTTACAACTTTGCAATACAGTAGAGAATACAAAGTACTAAATCCTCTCACGTGTCTTCTTCTGACTTCTACAGTAGGCCTACCCAGGTATTTGGGAAGTTGAACAGAACAAAAATCCAAGTTGCATAGCTTTTACAGCATGCAGGAAGTGCTCAGTAGTCTACTGGTATGTGTGCACATGTAGTAAAGTGATGATTCATTATAACTTCATGAGGTCTTTAGAGAAACATAAAGCTTTCAAGGAGCGACGACACCTAATGTTTTTTGAAGCTATTCCAGTGAGCCATGCAAAAGAATGAATAATAATAAAAAAGAGTAGCCTGCTTTATGATGTATGAGGGTGCTCCAGGAATCCTGAACTTCTTTTTTCCACAGATAAAATGGACAACAGTATCCCACCCACACTGTAAAGAAATACGGGAAATTAATGCTTTGGCGAGATCCTTTCCTTTTATGGGAAGCGCAGAAGGAAAAACTCAATATGTGTGACTAAAAGCTTCCTCCTGTCGGATGAGGAATGCAGCGCGTCACAGACACACCTTAGCAACTACAGTATGGGAGAGAGAGAGAGAGAGAGAGATGGGGAAAAGATAGGGAGAGGCAATGAGAGCAACGGTAGGAAGGAGGAAGGGGGGAAAGGTCCGTGGTTGACTAATTTGTTCTCATCTTCCTCAGTAGTGTCTGGGGTTGCAACCGGGGTATCTGTGGTGATGGATGGTTTCCGTAATCCCAAAGTCATTTTTCACCAGGATGGATGGAAACAAGTCAGCATTGAGCAGCCAGTAATGAATACTGTAGATAGCACCAAATAATAACTTATGTTCGACATCCCAGTTTTCTGTTCCATTTCATATTGATTCAGCTATGCTCAAAATAATAGTGGTGTCTTTAAAAAGGTGAGTAAATGTCAAAATTCTTCAAATAAATTGTACTTGAATGAGCACAAATGCATTGAGGACACAGCACATTCTATTCCAAAGCAAGAACATTGGGGAAATTAATTACATTTTCATTACTATTTAATATTTTAAAAAATGTAAGGTCAGGGAACTGTGATGGCCACTCCATTAGATGGATGCTGTTTGTCTGGAACCATTATTTTGCTAGCTGGCTGGTGTGTTTGTCTTGTTGAAACATCCACTTCAAAGGCATTTACTCTTCAGTTTAGGGCAACATGACGGCTTCCATTATCCTGATGTACACAAACTGATCCATGATGCCCGGCACGTGGTATAAATGGGACCAACATGCTTTGATGATGCCTTTTAACATTACATTTCTTTACTTTCTGTGAAATATCATAACACGTACAGTTGAGGACGATATTATTAGCCCCCCTCCTGAAATTAGACATTTCTCTTGATTTCTCAGTAAGAATTACCATTATTCACCGTTTCTGTTATTCTGGAAACAAATACACTGATGGAGATAATGTTCAATGAGTTGAATTTGGATTTTTCTATTGTTACGATGAGTTTAAACAAAAAAGGGCAAAAATGACAAAGACAAAATTATTAGCCCCCTGATCATTAATAGTCAATATGGCACCATTTATGAACCAAAACTGACAACAGGCTCTGATAAGTTGCTACCTAGGTTGTCTCGTGCCCCACCAGGGATTTTGGCCCATTTCCTCACTGCAAAGTGTTCTAGCTGGTCCAAATCGCATGGATGCTGAGCATAGACATTAACCACAGACTCTCAGTGGGATTGAGGACTGGACTATGAGCGGGTGATTCCAATATCATGGTTTTAGTGTCCTTGAAGAACCTCTGAACTAATCTAAATGTATGCTTTGGGTTACAATGTTGTTGGAAGACCCAGCAACCCAGATTCAGACCCAGACTCCCTGTGTCTGAGGCTGAATAACAGACTAAACTTGATGCCCTTCCACTATGTGTAACTGTGGAAACTGCTTAGCCTCATTAGACCAAAAGAAGCATTGGACACCTGCCTAGATGATTGTTATTGACCTGGCCTCACCTGGAGGTTTTCCCCCCCCCCAAGAAAGACAGTTGTTAGGGCTTGTCATCATATTGGGCTTTGGGGCCATCATCACAGAAGAACCCCTTTACTAAAGGCAGTGCATATCAGAGTGTTATTGAGCTTTGCCTGTGAACATTTGAAAGTCAAAAATGAGTTTTGAACGTCTCTGCTTTCATCTGATGATATTCAATTGCACCTGCTTTGATGCATGAATTCTGCTTCTGTCAGGTGAAGAAAGGGATAGGCCTTGAATCGTTATAAGATGGTTTCCACAATTAAACATGGTGGTGGATGCATCATTCTGTGGCAACCTCAGACACAGGAAACCTTGTTTGGGTTTACGGCACCATAAAAACTGAAAATTATTATAGAATGTGGAAAGTGACCTTGCAAAAATATGCTCATAGAGTGATTTAAGCTCTTCACTGGATCTTTCAATAAGATAATAACCCAAAACTTGCATCCAAAATTACGGAAGCTCTGAGCTGCCAAGATTGAATATATATTTGGCTCAGTATCATGTAATAACGTGAAAAGTTTCACGTTATAACGTGATATTTATCATGTTATAACGTGAAAGTATCACGTTATAACGTGATAAATATCACGTTATAACGTGAAAGTATCACGTAATAACGTGAAATGATCACGTTATTTCGTGACATGAAATTATCATGTTATTCTGAAATAAGGCACTATGCAACTATCACATTCTGCTGAGATCAGAAATGATCACGTTATTCTGAGATAAGAAATGATCACGTTATTCTGAGATATGCAACATTTGGCCATTCAGCACTTCAACACTTCCCGGTTCAGTCAAGGAACATGGCTCATCTACAGGACTTAATTCAGTTCTATTTCAAGCTTGGTCTAAGGCATGGTGAAATTCTACAGTTGTTGAGCACTGTGGATGGTATTGTTGTCAGTATGCGCACTCTCCGAAGGATTTTGAAAAGCATGGGGTTGTACCGAAGAAAGAATGAATCTGACCCACTTGACGTTGCATCATTTCTCATTGATCAACTGCGTGGACACGGGAGGCTACATGGATACAAGTTCCACCATCTCAACTGCATCCAAGCTGGATAGGCCTATGTTGTCACCCAAAGTACAGTGAGACATTTGTTAAAGTTCCTCGACCCCAGTGGCGTTGAAAGAAGACGAAGAAATCGCTTGATGCAACGTGTGTACATGAACCCTGGCCCTAATTATCTATGGCACGTTGATTCTTATGATAAATTGAAGCCGTTTGGTGTGTGCATAAATGGAGCTATTGATGGCTTTTCTGACTGAACCGGGAAGTGTTGAAGTGCTGAATGGCCAAATGTTGCATATCTCAGAATAACGTGATAATTTCTTATCTCAGAATAACGTGATAGTTGCATATCTCAGAATAACGTGATAATTTCTTATCTCAGAATAACGTGATAGTTCCTTATCTCAGAATAACGTGATAACTTCATATCACGAAATAACGTGATAATTTCATGTTATAACGTGATATTATCACGTTATAACATGATAAATATGACGTTATAACGTGAAACTTTTCACATTATTACATGATACTGAGCCAAATATATATTCAACCTTGGCAGCTCAGAGCTTCCGTAGATATCAGGGATTAAAGCAAAAAAAAGTCATCTGACTGAACTTTTTTTACCGGTTAGGCACCCGATCGAGTATCACTCCGTAACCCAACGAAAACCAATGTAGCCAGGCTCTGCCCTCATAACGAAACATACACTGGTTTTATGCAAGGAACGGTGCCAGAGCCAACACTAGGCATAGGCAGACAGGGCAGTCGCCTAGAGCAGAATAGGCCTATGTCTTGAGGGCGCCAGTAAAACCAAAAAGTGCCACAAAATCAGAACTTCAACCAACATAAAACTTTACACTTCACATTAACAATGAATATTCATTATACACTCAGTAGGCCTATATACACACTCAGTATGAATGTAGGCCTACCTGTAGGTACTAGATCAGATGTGCTCAATCAGATGTAGGCCTACAATGCTATGTTTACAGATGCCAATTTCTAAATACAAGAAAAAGGAAAGAGGGAAAGGGACAGGCCTAGGCCACCAGATTGACTAGAAATGGCCGAGAATGGAGGGATAATGGATACTATATCAGACTGCAAACATTGAACTGCAATTTGGTTCATGTTTTGGTTATTTCCTCTTATATCTACCCATTATTTATGAATTGTTCACAACATTATGCAGAATGGATTCACAATGAGTGTTGCTTCAAAATGGTCTAGCTGATATCACAGAATTATTGAGTTGGAATTGCAATGCGTTGATACAGTGATCCCATTATGGGTTTTTTTTAGTAGTAGGCTATATTTTTCTTTCCCATCAGAATGGGCAAACACTGTTCTGGTGAAAGCACTGGTGCGCATTGCTTGCAGTATTTCTGACATTTAAAAAAATAATGCACTGGTCATAGCA
Organism: Engraulis encrasicolus; assembly: GCF_034702125.1. Lineage (NCBI taxonomy): Eukaryota > Metazoa > Chordata > Actinopteri > Clupeiformes > Engraulidae > Engraulis > Engraulis encrasicolus. Next base: position 50,164,909 of record NC_085862.1, on the reverse strand, counting down.
ATCAGAGGGAGTTGTTGGTTATTTTGTATGTTTTTCACTATTCATCCTGTAGTCTACCTCTTGTGTTCTACCGTTTTGAAAACCTATGGCTACCGGTACTTTTTTGCTTCTCGATGTGCGGTGCCAGGCACACGCTTACCATTGATTTAAAAAACGTCCCCGATTCCTACACGCACTCGTGTTCTCTCCTACAAGCGGACACGACACAGTCACAGACATACGTCTATCGTTTAACAAAAGTAACACACTTTCCCAAGCTTGTCGCGCAACTTTCCACTCGAATCAAGACAAACCACCCACCCATCAGTCCTGAGTGCGCAGTGCGCAAATAACTGAACTGAAACGAAGCGTATAGTCCGAGAAGATGGGCACAGACGTTTAGCCACTCAAAAATAAGCACACACACAACTGTTATGCCTTCCCCAGTCAACAGGCAAAGTCGAGGGTCCCGGTTTACTGATGTTTATTTGCAGAACTCATTCATACACATGCAGATGTTGAAACACCGTAGAACTAAAAGAAGACAAACAAAAACAAATACTGAATCATATGAACTCAAACACCAAAATAATAAGACATGAACAAAATCAAACTGACAAAAGACAAGTAACACATACCACTGTTCCCGCTTGTTGACTACGAAAGGATTTCATCACTTGGGTCACTCTTCTTCTCTTAAAGTGATACTTAGAACGCTTGCGCTTAACTTCACAAGCAAAAACTTGAACTTGAACGTGGAGCAACAAGCTCGCACGCTACCGCTTCCATTCAGAAAATCCCTAGCTTTACAAACGGGAAGTGACATATATCAACATGTAAGACAGGACGACGTCAAAATAAAGGTACCATACAGAAACTCAAAATAACAGAAAAAATAAAGTGCATATGGATGAACACAAAATAGAAATACATTATGGATTTATCAATGTTAAATATGAAAAGTACAAAAAATAAATATTTCTTTTATTTCCCCTCTTTACCCTTTGTGAACACAAACACACTCCCACCATCACACTACGTGTGATTAATGGGCACATACATTTCATGCATACAGTACTCATACACTCACACTCAGTCATTCATACTCTTAAAACGTAACCTTTAATTCTTTATTTTAAAACTACCTTAAAATCAAACTTGTGAATTGCTTAGTCACTTTCAAGTATTAAGATTGTCTTGTGTATGGGTCTATCTAGGTAAACTGGCTTGTGTGTGCGTATGCCTTTACTGTTCAGTGTCTTACAAGTAAACGAGATATGTGATGACCTCTTGGAAGTATGGCTGGGTGTTTGACATGAGGATGGAGTGTTGCTTGTGTGAGTCTTCCTCCCACCCTCAAGATACCATGAGCATCGACAAATGGGCTGAGCTTGTACAGCCTGGTCGACTGATTGGCTTGCACATCTTTGTTTTGCTTTAGAGACCTTATTTCACCACTGAAGATCTCCTCTTGTACTTTCTGAATGATAAACATCTCAGCCTCCTTCCTCTTCTCAAGTGTTGTGGAGTCTTCGCGACCCTTTTCCAGACCTTTAACACTCCTTGCACAGCGCTTGAGTCTCGCTATGGCCTGCACCGCTTGCCTCCAGTCAGAAAACTTCTCCAGCCTTTGCAGGAGAGACTTCTGCTCATTGACCTTGATGGTATGGACTTGTGTTCTTTTGACCTCAGGGTCGGTGTCAATTTCTTCCGCTACAGATTCCTCCTGCTCCGGAAGTTCTTTCTCCCACAGGAAACTGGGTCCTGTGAACCAGTTGGAGTTTCTGAGATCTTTGGCACTAAGTCCACGTGAAGCATGGTCTGCTGGGTTATGCTCAGTTGCTACATATCGCCACTGCTTGGGCTGTGTACTCGACTTAATCTGCTCCACTCTGTTGGCCACAAAGACATGGAACCTTCTTGCTTCATTGCTTATGTAGCCAAGGACTACCTTGGAGTCTGTCCAGTAGTACTCTTGCATTCCATCCAGGTCCAACTCTTTCTTGAGCAGCTTGCCGAGTCTGGTAGCCACAACAGCAGCTGAGAGCTCAAGTCTTGGAATGGTTGTTACTTTCGTCGGAGCAACCCTGGCTTTTCCCATAACCAGGCTACAGTGCACTTCGCCTGATACGGACACGACTCTTAAGTATGAACATACGCCGTAGCCCGTCTGGCTCGCATCCGAAAAATTGTGCAGTTCATGCTGCTGTACCTCTTGAAAGTCTGGTGGCACAAAGCAGCGGGGAATCTTCCTGGCAGACAGGCCTGGGAGGTCTCGAAGCCATGCTTCCCAATGCGGCCTGAGGTCATCAGGAAGTGGTTCGTCCCAGCCCACCTTGTCTTGGCACATGCTTTGCAGTATCTTCTTCCCAACTAAGATGAAGGGTGCCATGAACCCCAGAGGGTCAAAAATTGAGGCCATCGTGGACAAAATTCCTCTTCTTGTAAAGGGATTCTGCTTCACGATCACTCGGAACTGGAATGTGTCAGAGCTAATGCACCACTGTATCCCAAGGGCACGTTCGATCTTCGGCTCACCTAATGCCAGGTCAAGGTCAGCTGCGCCTTCTGCACATTCAGTCTTTGGAATCGTAGCAACCACCTTCTTGTTGTTTGAGATGAACTTGTGCAAGCGTAGCTTCCCAGAACTGCAGAGGTCTCTGGCCTCTCTCACCAGCTCGATGGCCTCTGCTTCTGTCTTCACACTCGCCAACCCATCATCGACGTAGAAGTTGCGTTGAACAAAGCTCACAGCAGCTTGACTGAACTTGTCTTGACCTTGGGTGGCCAGATGCTTCAGGCCAAAGTTTGCACACCCGGGAGAGGAGGCTGCTCCGAACAGGTGGACCCTCATTCGGAACACAGTTGGTGGACTTTCCAATTCACCATCTTCCCACCACAAAAAGCGGAGGTAGTCTTGGTCTTCTTGTGGTACATGAAACTGGTGGAACATGCGCTCCACGTCACACATGAACGCTACTTGCCCTTTGCGGAACCGACACAAGACACCCACAAGAGTATTTGTGAGGTCTGGGCCTGCCAGGAGATGTTCATTCAGGTAAGTTCCTTGAAATCTTGCAGAACAATCAAAAACTACTCTGATCTTTCCAGGCTTGTGAGGATGGTAAACACCATGATGAGGGATATACCAGGCTGGCTGATTGCAAAGCTCTTGCTTAGGAACTCTTACTGCATCGCCTCTTGCAATTATATCACTCATAAAGGTCACATAGTCTTTGAGATAACGATCATCCTTCTTCAGCCGCTTCTTCAGGCAATTCAGTCTGTGTTCTGCACAAGCTTTATTATCTGGCAAAGTTGGTCTCTTTTCTTTGAACGGGAGTGGCATCTCATAGTGCCCATCCTCTCTTTGCTTGATGCCTTCCTTCAACCTTTTCAGAAACATCACGTCCTCTTGGGACATGGGATCTTCTTCGTCGTGCCTCTCTGCAAAGTCAGACTCGAAGACTTTCACTATGTCCGCTGGACTAAGAATCTCCTTTACCTTGCTACGCTGCACATAGTGGACCTCTGACTTGAGTTTGTGAGAGGATTTGCTGGTAGGTGCCACTTGCTTACAGATTATGCGATGACTGATGCCAATCTCATCCTCCAGGTCAGTGGCAAGGTTATTGTAGCCAATGATGCTCCAACCCAGAATTGACTTTTGAGCAAACGGCTGGCTTTCTTCGCCACTCAACACCTCTCTGGGGAGCAAGACCTGAGGGCAGTTATATCCAATCAGTAATCCCACTTCACAGTGCAGCAGAGGAGGCATTTCATCAGCCAGGTGTTGGAGATGAGGCCAACTCCTTGCAGTGGCAGAGGTAGGTATGTGGGATCGATTTGCGGGTATGTACTCTCTGGTGTATGTGATGGGGAGTTTAACCCTTTCCCTTGACATCAAGCCTCTTATTTGCAAACCTTGCACCTTGCGGCTGGAAACGACCTTAGTCTTAGATGTTATTGTGGAGATTCGAAGACTGACTGGTTCTTGTTTAATGCTCAGTCCATTGGCTACGTCCTTTAAAATGAAGGTGGTGTCACTTTGTGTGTCCAGTAAAGCGTACACCAAGATCTCATCATTTGGATTAGCTTGTGAGGAGACATAGACTGGAAGAATGGATGACGTATGAGTGCTCTTTTGGTCTTGAACAACCCTGAGGGATGTTGCTTCTGGCGTCTCATGTTGAGTCTTTGGAGGAGCCACCTTGCCATCAATGACTTGTGTTGCTTTTGGTTGCCTGTGATCTTGGTCCTTCCTTTCCCGCTCTGCATGCAAACAGGTTGGGTGACTTTTTCCACACTTATCGCAGACACTCCGAGCAGTGCAGTTTTTAGAATTATGGCCAGGCTTGAGGCATCCGAAACACAATCTTTCTGATTGTACAAACTTCACTCTTTCTTCCACTGGGTTTTGCATAATCTTTCTACACTTATGAAGAGTGTGGCCATATCTCTTGCAGAATATGCATGTGTTTGGGCTTTCAGTGGAGCTAGTTGTAAAGGTCTTAGCAGCTGAACTGCGATTTCTTTGAAACTTTTGACTGTAGTCATGTGGCCTGGATTGATCTTGCTCAACTGGCTTTATTGCTTGGAGGGAGGTGATTGGATTGCAGGCAATTTTAGCCTCTTTGTTTAAGAACTTAATAAAAGCTTTAAAATCAGGGAACGCATTGTGAGCTTCCTGGAACGTGGTGACAGTTCTGTTCCATCGTGAACTCAGCCACTCGGGCAACTTTGCTACTATCCTTTGATTTTCCACACAATCGCTCAACACTTGTAGGCCTTGAACATGTGGCATGGCTGACTCCACGCTTGTCAGGAAATCAACGAAATCCCGGAGGTCTCTGCTGTCTTTGTTGGAAATTTTGTGCCATGCCTGTATTTTGTCACGATAGGCCTTGCCTATGAGGAAGGAATTGCCAAAGCGTTCTTCCAATGTTTGCCAGGCAGCGTGGTAAGCACTTTCAGTACCCACTAAAGAGTACCCTTCAATGGCCTTCTTCGCTTGACCCCCCACATATTTGCGTAAAAAGAAAAGTTTTTCTTGTATTGGAAGATTTTTTCGGTCTATCAGGGTTTGAAAGGATAGCTTCCAATCTGTGAATTGTAGGGGGTCGCCAAAGAAAACAGCAGGCTCGGGAATGGGGAGTCTATTTGCCGTTATGGCTTCAGCGAGAGTTTTCACGAGGTCATTAGAGGCTGCAGAGGAAGACATGACCACTGAAGGTGCGCTGGTGTGGGCAGTAAGAGCAGGTGGAAGCAAGTTTGTTGAAGAGGTTTTTTTTACAGTGTATGTTTCAGGCTGAGTAAGAGAGGTTGGGATATTTCCATGTTGGCTTTGAGGAGCAGCAGCAACTTCATCTTCGTCATCAAAGATGCTTTCACTGTAAACTTTCAGCTTAGCTTGAGCCGCATTGTGTTCTTTCAGTCCCTCCAATCTCTCCACTTCCTTGACTTTCTCCTGGATTTTGTTTTTTCTTGCAGAACTTTCGGACACAAACTGAGCTTTTTTCTTTGCAAATTCTGCTTCCATTTGCTTTTCTTCCACCTCTCTCTCCGCAGTCCTTATTTTGTCCTCTGCCTCGAGCTCTCTTATTTCCTCCTCACACTGATGTTGCGTCTTCATTATTTTCAGCACTTCATGTGTTGCTGCCACTTCAGCAGCTGACTGTTGTTTTTTCACAGATGACTTGTGTGATGCTCCTCCTGATGCTCTGGAGATATGCATGGATCGTGCTGAGGTAATACTGGATACAGTGGCATTAAATACTGATTCTGATTCCGGCCACGGAATATCTTCTGGGTCGCCTGCTGAATTGATGAAACAATGGGCCTTCTCATTGGCTGTCCTTGTGATTGCCAGACAAGCATCGTTTCTCCTTCTGATCTCCAGGTCCGGGACAGCAATCACTCTGATTTTATCATATACTTGGCTCAGTTCTCTCACTGTGGCATTGATGGCATTAATGATTTCTTTCATAAATTCAGTATCTTCTTTACCTTTCAGAGACCTTTTCAGGCCATTTACATGGTACTTCCACCTTTTGTAAATTCGCTCAAAGGTTTTAAGTAATTGGTTTAATTTTTCACTTTCCAGTGCCTTTCCTTTCTCTGAGAGGGTTCGCATGCGGCTACCTCTTCTGAGTTCTGGAACTTCTTCCACTTGAGATTGAGGCTGACCTTGATGAGCCCCCTCAACTTGTTCATGTGCTTCTTTATGTTCGGCAGGCACTACAACACCCTCTTCTGAATTAGGAATTGCATCAACATTGGAAGGGGGTAATGTGGTGGTCTCTTGTGAATCCATCATGGTGGACTAGTGCTTGTTTAGTGTTTTGTATTAATTAAGCATTTAATTTTGTATTAATTAAGTTGAAGATGGGCTTAATTTTCTTATTATTTTCCTTTTAAAGATTTTTTTTTTCTTTAAGAAAAGTGCTTCAAAATTTAAATTGCTTCAACTTCATTCACACATCTTCCATTCAACCATTATGAACACATGGGCCTACACCATAAACACTGGTAACCATAACCCCTTTGTCAAACATCGTACAAACACAGACATTTTCAAATAACCAAAATAGCCATAGTTTCAAAACCATTCAGTAGCAGTACAAAATGTCCATTGTTTCATTTCAATATTTTCTTTCCTTTTTTTCCCCCTTAAAAAGTCTTTAAATCGCAGACAGTTCAGTTCACAAGAGAATGCGTTCTCAATGTCCACGACAACGCAGGGCAAATGAAACAAAAAAAAACAGCGTAACTTTTTACCTTGGAGCAGTTCGACTTCAAAGACCCGCGCCACTTCAAAGGCACGAATGCGAGACTTTACTTGCTTGCTCGCGCTGTAATTGTCCTCTTGCTTCGGAAACGCGGATCGAGTGCAGCCACCTTCCCGCGGAACAAAAGTCTCTTTTTTCGAATCCTTGGCGACCTCAAAACGCAGGTGTAGCCAGCCACTCTACTTGTCCTCTTCTTCACCGAAAGCTGTAGTGTTCTACTATGCCTTCCCCAGTCAACAGGCAAAGTCGAGGGTCCCGGTTTACTGATGTTTATGTGCACAACTCATTCATACACATGCAGATGTTGAAACACCGTAGAACTAAAAGAAGACAAACAAAAACAAATACTGAATCATATGAACTCAAACACCAAAATAATAAGACATGAACAAAATCAAACTGACAAAAGACAAGTAACACATACCACTGTTCCCGCTTGTTGACTACGAAAGGATTTCATCACTTGGGTCACTCTTCTTCTCTTAAAGTGATACTTAGAACGCTTGCGCTTAACTTCACAAGCAAAAACTTGAACTTGAACGTGGAGCAACAAGCTCGCACGCTACCGCTTCCATTCAGAAAATCCCTAGCTTTACAAACGGGAAGTGACATATATCAACATGTAAGACAGGACGACGTCAAAATAAAGGTACCATACAGAAACTCAAAATAACAGAAAAAATAAAGTGCATATGGATGAACACAAAATAGAAATACATTATGGATTTATCAATGTTAAATATGAAACGTACAAAAAATAAATATTTCTTTTATTTCCCCTCTTTACCCTTTGTGAACACAAACACAACTGTTGCTGCACACTACTCCAGTTATCAAAACTAGCATCACACAGTAGCCTACAACAAGCCTTGAAAGTGAAAGAAACACCGAAACGGCATTTATTGACCATGAGTCCACCCATCAGAACACTGTTTCCCAGAGCAAGACGTGGCATAAAATATTGGCTCTGCCAGGGATATCCTCCGTGACCCCTGTAAAATGCAACCCATTTTTAACTTATTTCTTAAATATATATCGGCAACAACAAAGTTAATATGCTATGATTACAAATGAGACTGTACATTATCCGTTGTCAGAAAGACAACTAGAGCTAGTTCTACACGTAGCCAGTCAAACGCGCTAAACTTTGAGGATGAAAGGCATGGTATTATAATATCCTAGCTAGCTGCCAATGATAGCCGTCCCATTAGAGCTATGAATAATGTTAGTAAAAGGCACAATGCTTAAAAGGCAACCCCTTCATGAAAAGGACATCATGCGCAGTCGACGTAAACTATTCATTTTTTTCTAACTATCCGCCACGGCAGGTGCAATGATAATGGAAACATACGTGTCCTACTTCTTCAAGCTATGCATTCCATGCATATGCATTATTAGCCCATATTGGAATATCAGTCCAACTCATTTAATGATTGTCATTTCATGGCACTTTAAACATAGTATTACACTTATTTTCTTTTCTGCCATCAGCAACAATGTTGGCTATTTGTTTTTTTAATCTCTCGCGCTGCGCCGCAACCGAATTGCTGACCGCTCGTGTACTTTTTTTTTTTTTTTGGAACACGGAAGAAAAGGGGATGGCTCAAAACTACTGATAGTCTGGAGGGAATTACCAAAAAACGTTCACATCTTGACAAGTTTCTGATTTTTGGCAGGGTGTTAGCTATGGGTCTAAGGTTTTCAAAAATAATTGGAGGCAAATTGGTGGCGCCCCCTATGGCCGTTATCCATAAAATCCTTATTTTGCCTGATTTTTGTCTGAAATTGTTCTATAATTTAACGTTTTACAATCCATTTAATGAAATGGTTGTTATGCCAATACCACATTACCATTTGAAGCTCATTTTCATGTCAAATGTGTAGTCATGGTCAGTTTTTTGCTTGAAAAATGGTGCACTGTTGAAAATTACCATTAATCTCATCCCACATTTCTAGCTCAATGATTTACAGTGATTTACAGCAATGTGCACAGTACACAACCACACTGTGCAGGTGTACAGTAAATTGCTGTATTATTGTTGTTTTTGTTCATTCAGATGTGACTCGAACTTCCCAGTATTCCATTGCTCCTGTATTATGATTTGTGTTTTAGGCAAGTTATTTTAGGCAGCTTGTTTGACACACGTTCATTCTTCAATTACCTGTGATTGCCATACCTGAAATACCACCCCTATAATTTCTGTCACTGACCATACTCATTGGTGTAGGATGGTGTGCATGGCTCCTTACATTTTTGTTAAATGCAACACAACAAATATAGCACATTGCACTATACGTTTTGATAGACTATGCTATTTTTGTGAAATTGACGAAAGGGTGAATGATTGAAACATTTTAAGAAACTGTAACACTCTTGCTGGCAACAAGCAGCCCAATCCCAATAAATATTCAATCAGTGCTTTGGTTTCCCTGAAAACTAAAAGATGTTATGCCATGATTCAATTACTGCCTCACCTGCAAACTGTCTGATCACTCTGGTCACATGGTCCCCTCGCACTTGTAAACCTGGACTCTCAACCACCTCTTTGTGAAAACTTGCTTTGATGGCTTATTTTTTTTGCTCTGCTCTGCAAAGCATGTGTCATTACTTCTGGTATTGTTGCATATTGCTGGTTATCCTCCCCCCTACTCTGGATCCATTCACACTGCACCTCTGCCAGGCTCATCTGGAACACAAAAACAGTGCTGTTCAGATGCTGTTCATCGACTTCAGCTCTGCGTTCAACAATGTCATCCCTCAACACCTGATGGACAAACTGAGTACAATATGCATCAACACATCACTGTGCAACTGCCTGCTGGACTTTCTCACAAACAGACCGCAGACAGTGAGAGTTGGCATTGAAACAACTCCTCAGCGACCACCATCATTAACACCGGGGTGTCACAAGGATGTGTGCTATCTCCCCTGCTGTTCACGCTGATGACCCACGAATGCTGTGGCAGATTTGAAATGAATCACATCCTCAAATTTGCTGATGATACAACAGTGGTGGGCCTAATCAGAGACAACAATGACTCAGAGTACAGAGAGGAGGTACAGCAACTCATCAACTGGTGTGAGAGGAACAACCTGCTTCTCAATGTCAACAAAACAAAATAAATAACTGTACTTCAGGAAAAACAACCAACACACGTCCCAATCATCATCAATGGAAATGCTGTGGAGTCAGCAAAAAGCACAATGTTCCTGGGAGTGCACATCACAAATGACCTCACATAGACTACCAACACCACAGCCCTGGTCAAAAAGGCGCAGACATAACTCCACTTCCTGCGGAGGATGAGAAGAGCCGAGCCAACGTCCCCACATCTGCTCTCACCACCTTCTACAGGGGTGCTATTGAGATCATCCTGACCAGCAGTCTCTCCATCTGGCATGGCAGTTGTCTAGCTAGAGACAAGTAGGCACTATACAGAGGCTGGTGATGACCGCAGAAAAGATCATCAGATCACCCATACCAGCCATCCAGGAACTGTACACTTCACATTGTTCCAAGAGGGCACTTCTGTGTTAACCCTGTTACATAGATTTTGACAATGAAGTTCACTTGACGACTTGAGTGTTGCAAATTATGCTTTGCTGTGAGAGTTAGTGTTGCTAGTGCTTGCTGTGTTACTGTGTTACTGACCAATGCCATTTTCGCAATCAACATGGGTCACCTATGTAAGTCACGCCCTTCACCTGGGGCTGCAACTAGCAACATTTTGAATGGAAGTGAATGGAGCGAGTCAAGCTAAATCCTAGTTCCGTTTGGCTTGTGCTCTGGATTTCACATAATATGATAGCACACTGATTCTTGAGAAAGTGGCTAAAACAGGTTGTATTGTTGACAGAAAAAAACAAAGTGAATTACAAAATTATATGGTATATCCTCGTAGACTAAGGTCTTGGCTTTTCAGAAATGCACAAGGCCAATCTCCCCATTACGTATTTTTTTCAGAAATCAGGCTTTTCTCCGATCATACCTTGTTTTTTGTCAACACCGTCAGACACAATTAAAAGTTATTAAAATTGTATTGATTTGGTTGCATATGTATCTGGAGTTTTTAAGTGATTATGTGTATTTTTTGGTTCACACATATGCCTTTAAATGTTGAAAATTCACTTTTGTTCTATTTTAATACTGTTTCATGTGTTCTAATTTTAAAATATGTACCGTCATACGATGCTTACTTAACGCCTAAATACAACAAACATTTTTTTTGTAATTTCACAAATATTCGTGTAGGCTTAAATTGGCTATTACTTTGATATTTCAACAACTCCTAAGGAAAATGTTGTAAGCACATTCCTTTAAAATGTCCAAAACTCCTTCTTACGGTGGTGACTTAAGAACTGACGGTGGTGACAGTAATCTGAGAGTGGTGAAAGTGGCCTAATTAGTACCTGCATTTAGCAAAATAAATAGCCCTCTCAAGTCAATGGCATCTTGCATAAACACTTTATTTTTGTGTGTGCATAGTATGAGCATGTGTTTTTACTTCATTAGTTAGATTATCTAGGAAGTAAGCCACTGGTTGTTGAAAATGTGGTAAAAACAGCTTTTAAGTTGTTCAAATCCAAAATATAGAGGTGTATTATCATAGATGTAGGTCTTGGCTGTGCAGTGAATGCATTGACCAAGCTCCCCATGTTTAACATTTTTCATAAAATGGGCTCTTTCTTGTTTTGTCAACAGCGGCAGACAGAATTAGAAGTAAAAACATATGTTTAAAAGTGAATTACTTTAACAATTCAACATAACTGTAGATACTTATTGTATGCATATTCTTAAAACATGTCAAAAACACGTAAAACATGTGTTTTTTGGTGAACTCCATCAGATGTCACCACCGTCAGGTTTTCTGACAAAAAAACCTCCAAATGCACCTCAGTGGTGGCTAGAGTATCATTTTGGATCACAATTATTACTAAAATGCCTAGTAATGTTTCATTAACCAGCACAATTTAGTAAAATATGGAACAACATGATGAGCAGAACAAAATCTGACGGTGGTGACATCTGACGGTGTGAGACAAAAAAACACTCTTTTAAATATTATGCATTGTTTGTTCACATTAGCCATTTCATTTTCGCTGTTTCTTGGGTGCTTCATACCTTTTCTGAAAAAAATTATATTTATTAACATTAATGTAATACAATACTATTAAAACCCCCGACGGTGTTGACAGTTTATGGTTGGGACAGTACCAGTGTCCAAACAAATTAACAAATTGAGGACAAAATAATAAACTTACAGGAGCTTCAGTGATGGTGAAGTAGGCAGTAGAGCTAAAGGTTTGAAAAGGGGTCCTCAGTAATGAAAATTACCTTGTGCATACCTGGTTTTATTGTCTTTTAGAAAAAATCTGACGGTGGTGACCAATATGCTGGACACATTTTGAGCAATCAGTAAATAATAGTAAATATTGTTTTACATCCACTATGTGCACATCTGTAGAACCACTTTAATATGGTCTTCCACATCATGGTGATATTGTTCAATTCTGTTAGTGATTTTTGTATTTTAAGTCAATTGAAATGATGATGCCAGTCCTTGGGACAGGCGTTTTTACAGGGTGTGGACAGGTTTATAGCCATGAAAAGTAATAAAATTACACTTAAATATTTCAAACAACTGTGTATTCGTGTGACAGACCCCTTGGCCATTACCTGGGTTCATTTTGTTTGTGAAAATTTAGTTGATTTTCAACAGAATTAATATTTTACTGCAGGGACATGTTTTTGCCAAACTTTCAAGAATCAGTGAGCAGTGAATTTTAAAGGTTTCGATTGGTGTCGTAAGACCGCTCATTTTCGGCAAGAAAGATTATTTTAGTTTTTGTGTGAAACTGAGTAAAACACTACAACCTGTGCCTCAAGTATTTGACATGAATATAGGCTGAAGGTGCATATCCAGCCCAACCGCTGCACCGCGGCTGAAGTGCCTGCATGCGACTTCTGTTGTGTAGTCCAAATAATTACATATTTTTGCATGCACTTAACTCACAAATCGCTTGACAAATGAAGTCGACAAGCACAACATTGGTTATCAATAATTCTGAGGTACAGCATATGCACAGCGTGTGTGATCTAGGGGGGAATGTAAGGCGGATCGGTAAACAGGTTTGATCAGTCCATTACAGCCCAGTCAAACTTGTTGACTTTCACAGCCCCATGAGCTGCCCAGAAGGGGCCTTAGATACCCCATAGTGGATCATGTTTTCTTTTGTATACCACCTCAGAGTTGATAAATTAGAGCCAACCTGAGAAACTCCCATGAAGGTCCATTGGTTAAACTCCTTCCATCTTTCTAACACAGCACTGCATCCCCTAAAATTTCATTAACGCTAACGAGAGGCCCAAACAGCACTTCAAGAGAACAGTGTGGTGGAATAGTTGCATGCTAATGGTACCTCAGTCGTGGAGGGTGAAGCCAAGTGGGACCAGAATTCTTATGAAAATTTCGAAATTCATGAAATCGTTCACTTCTTGAGAAGTTTCTGGTTTTTGGCAGGGTGTTTATGTATAAAGTTTTCAAAAATCAGTGGAGATAAATTAAATTCCACCTTTTTTGTCTGAAATTGTTATATAGTCCAATGTTTCTCACTTCATTCAATGAAATAGTTGTTATGACAATTCTTTATTACTAGTTTAAGGTCATTTTCATGTCTGTCACATTTTGCTTTAAAAAACGGTTTATATTACGCTGTTAAGAATTACTGTGGTGTCACAGTAATTAACTGTAAAATTTCACAGCACATCACTGTCAATTATTTCAAGTATTTTACTGTAATGTGCACAGTACACAGCCACACTGTAAATGTGTGTATTTTTTTGTTCGTTTAGATATTACTGGGACTTCACAGTATTTTATTGATTCTGTATTATGACTTGTATTTTAGTTGATATTTTAGGTGGCACAATCAAAACTTCTTCATTCTTCAATTGCCTGTGATAGCCAGCTGCAATACCACACCTACAAATTCAGTCATTGACCATTGGTTTCTGAACACATATTATCTTGATTTTGGTAATATGGATCATTTTTAGACCAAAAATTGACCATGACCAGGTATTTTTCAAGAAATTACCTTCAAATAGTATTATGGCGTTTACATAACAATAATTTTATTTAGTGAAATGGGAAAAGATGCACCCTACAACATTTTCAGACCATAATAAGGTAGAATACAACCCGTTTTCTTTTCAGCAGGGGCCATTTTGAAAGTAATGGATACCGGCCAATGGGGTCGCCGCCAACTTGCCTCCAATGATTTTTGGAAACCCTGGACCCATACCTAACACCTTGCAAAAATTCAGAAACTTGACACAAAATGAACAATTGTTATGAAAATCCACAAATTCCCTCCAGACTATTGAGTGAATCTGTATGACACCACCGGTGATGGCGCGTGTATAACTAAATCCTTACACCAAACACACCTCTCCTTCCCTTCTCATGACCAGGAGTGCTCTCGATTTGAGTTCAGTTGGAAAGTAAAAATTGTAAATTAATTGACATGAATTATAAAGACGGAAATCCGTCCAAACGAAAATCCAGTTGACGGAAATCCGTCATAGCGACGGAAAACTTTAATCCCTGAGACATGTGCCAACATAGTTAACAACTAATCAAAGTGCCTGGTGTCAATTTTTGTTCATAAATGGCATTGTATTGACTATTAATGATAAGGGGGCTAATAATTTTGTCCTTGCCATTTTTACACTTTTTTGTTTAAACTCATTGTGAAAATGGAAAAGTCAAAATTTAACTTATTGGATACTATCTCCATGGTGTATTCGTTTCCAGAATAACATACATTTATTAATAATGATCATTCTCAATGATCAATGAAGAGATATGTCTAATTTCAGGAGGGGGGCTAATAATATCGTCCTCAACTGTAATTACTGTTCCTAATTGCCTCGCTTTGAAATAGAATGAAGAATGTCCCCAATGCATTTGTGCACATTTAAGTAAAATGTATTTGTAGAATTTTGACATTAAATCCCCTTTTTAAAGAAACTACTATGATTTTTCAGCATAATTGTATATTATACTGCTCTCTTTTGACAAAGCAGACCATACAGATCTCTCATCACAAATAGGGTAGAACCAACTAGTGACATTGCATCTGTGATTCACCACCTTAAAAACAAAGGCATCAAAGGGTTTGTACTAGAAATTTGGAGAACAAAGCTTTTCAGCTTGGGAGATAAGGCTCTTTTTTGTTATTGTCTCCTTAAACAGCATTTCCTTGTTACTAGGGTTCTGTCATCATTATAGTCATACATTCTTAATGTAATTGCTATGAGACATTATACACAAAATTAAAATAAAGGATGCCCCTTGCTTAGCAACAGGGTAGACTACTGGTAGGTCTTCATGTTTCATGAGCCTAATACCGTTTTCTTCCATAATTTGACATATTTGTTACGTCATGTTATCCATGTATTATTTTTTTATTTACTTTATTAGGTAATGTGATAAAAAGGTATTACCCAGTATTATTATCATAAGGACAAAAAAATGCATGTCTGAATATCCAACATCAACACTTCCAATGGTCAGAGCCAGAGGCCCTGACTCGTTATACAGTAATACTTGCTTTCAGTAGGGAGCCAAGAAAACATATTGGGTGCGTATAATGTGCCTCAATAAGTGTTGGCCATTCTTCTTGCCGTTACATAAACTGATTCTTCATCCTTACGTTATTGTGACAGAGCCCCGCAACACAGTTGCCTGCCCTACTTGTGTAGTTAGGAGCAGCTGGTTCTCATATTGTGTGCTGCACTGCAGTCAGTGCACATGAAAAGACGCAGAGCCGGATTGAGCTGCTGGGGTACAGTGGAAAAGTTTTCGGATCAACACATCTGACATTCTTGCCAGGCTCGTCATGATGACACTTCACCCACTTTTACTCTAAATACTTTTTTTTTGTTATGTTTTAAAGTCAAAAGAAGCCTCTGTTAAAGTTGACAAATAAATACCACCTTTTGCAGCATCACAGTACTCAGAAGGCCTAATCAGGCTGACCAGACTTCCAAAGAATCTCTCATGGTCGTGACTAATTAGCTTGCCGATTGTAAACACAGGGATGCGCTACATGCACCTTCCTCTTTATTAGCATACCTTCCTCCTAATAAATAACGACCCCAATAACAGAGTCTGACGGATAAGAGGAAACGGGTTAATGAGTAGTTGCCCTTGCGTAATAAAACGCTGCCTTTTCAGTAACAAATGTGGTCTGGGCACGGCATGAATTTTGTCATTTGCATTGGTCCGTGAGCCTTCGGAGAAACCGTAAAGGGCTCCGTCGATGGTAATTATATTGACGGGGGTTGCGTTCGAATTAAATTAACACCAGGGACAACTAATTACTAACACACGTCCCTCTCCGCACGCACAGCCAGGGCACGGGAAAGATGCCAGACGGTCGTGCAATGTGCCTAAACAAACGTTGCCTGCCAATTATGACTTCAATAAATCACCCAACTTTATTTGCAAGTAATCATAACTACTGTATTGCTAATGAACACACAAATGACAAGCCACAGATTTAGAATCCTGTGGCAGTATAGACAAAGATGATGGCTTGGCATTTAAATCAGAATAAGACAAGCAGCCCTCTGGTGCTGTCCGTGCAAAAACCTGACACCTTTATCCCGCTATTTGTAAATGAGATCAGACAAGATGTTATTTTCTCCAAGATATATTTTATTTATTGTACTGACAGAAAAAAAAGATGGCATTAAACAACAAGATAATGTAAAACCTCCACGTTTGGAGAAGACCACGTGAAGTCGGGAACATGTAGAGTGTGGACAAAAAAAAGGGGAGAGAGTGGACAAAAAAGAGGGGAGGGGAGGGGAGGGGGCAAAGCTGGGTGCGTTGAAAGGTTCATGCTGGGGTCTGCTGTGAACTCATCACACCACCTGTGAGAAAGAACAGAGAAAATATCCATTACCGGCAGTGCTACTGATCAGCGTCAACAACACAATAACTAAGTGACACGTCACACATAGTATGAGAGAGAGAGAGACAGAGAGAGAGAGAGAGACAGAGAGAGAGAGAGAGAGAGAGAGAGAGAGAGAGAGAGAGAGAGAGAGAGACAGAGACAGAGAGAGAGAGAGAGACAGAGAGAGAGAGAGAGAGAGAGAGATTGAAAGGGTGAGAACACAGTCATTTGTACACATGCAAGAATTGTAAACTACTCTCTGACAGACGGTTGTAGAGTTGGAGCAAGACGCAACGCACAAAATATTTGAAGAATTTCAATTTGCTCATCACCTCGCTGCCCACGACTTAATCAATGGCTAGATACGTAACAAACGCATCCCAGACTAGAAGGGGGCGGGGTGTGGAATGAAATTTAACATCTTTAGATCTGCATTCCAAAACTTCAGCTCAGCGCTCCTTTGACACAGTCGCCACCCTGACTGGAAACAACCTCCAAAACAATACGCAGTCTCCGTGTCTCTCTCCTGCGCCAGTAACACAGCTCTACTCATATGAGTAATACATCGTATGGACCAGCGTTTTCAGCGTCTTCAAAGAGACCATTACTGGTTGAGACGATTTCTCACAGAACGACTGGTGGTGCCGTCTTGTTGTGGCTGCTTTGCCGTAATTTAACCCCCCCGCTTCCTAAGTCTCGTGGAGAAGCAGTTGGCCTAATGACGGTCTGCGGCACTACATGGAAAAGTTCCGCAGCGATTAGCGTTGCTTACATTCCACGAGCATTGAAGAGGTGGGGGTGGGGGTGCCCTTGTTATGCAGACACAGACACACACACGCACGCGCACACACACGCACACACGGCATAGCGCTAGCTTCCGCTAATGCTATCTAGTCACCATCTAAGGGCACAGGCAGCTGCGACGCATCCACTGCCTTAAGTGGCCAGTGAAGGGGGGGGTAGAGGAGGGAGGACCAACAAAAAGACCAACCCCACACAAAATCCACAAAAACAAAAAGACAAAAGAACGTGGAAGGCGATCGAAAAGAAGAATGTGTCGTACTTGAAGCCTCTGCTTTCCGTAACAGAGGGAGGCTACCACACATTCCTCAGGGTACTGTACACCGTTTGTTTGTGTCTGACAGGCTCAGTTCTGGTAGCCAGCGCTTACATTAAGTGCTTATATTAAACAAGAATATTTGGCTGAGGAGCCTGAAGGATTTCCAGATGGATTGTGGGACATGGAGTCGCTAAGCTAAACAGTGTAGGATTTACAGTTACACAGAAGATGTGTGGGAGGGTCGGGGGGTATTGCACCTGCCAGTTCCATGTGTGTCTCTGTATGGCCTAGGCCTTGACTGTGAGGAAGACAATGTGTCTTTGTTGTGGAGGGCTCAGTGTACATCTGCTTCAGCTACATTCCCTACATACAGTTCTCATGTATTATAGCTATGGGATTCCAAAAGTCTGTCCTGAGCGGCTTTTGCTTTTGCGCGCGCGTGTGTGTGTGTGTGTGTGTGTGTGTGTGTGTGTGTGTGTGTGTGTGTATGTGTGTGTGTGTGTGTGTGTGTGTGTACCTGGTATATGGCGGCTACTGGGTGCTCCCTCCTCATTCGTCGATGTACTCGAAGGGCTCGGGGGCCTCTGGTTCCTGCTCCTCCTCCTCGATCTTGGGGCCGTGAGCAGACACTGGCTCCACCAGCTCCTCCTCCTCCTCACTAGTGTCCTTCAGGATGATGATGCCTCCCGTATGCAGCTGAGGGACGCACAGACAGGGGATATAGCCATTAACACCAGCAATACTGATCAGCACAACAGAGAGAGAGAGAGAGAGAGAGAGAGAGAGAGAGAGAGAGAGAGAGAGAGAGAGAGAGAGAGAGAGAGAGAATGTGAGGGTCTGCACTTGTGTTCATGAAGGGGGTGTGGAAGAATTGGGTTGGAGGATTAAGTGTAGAGATGCACGTGTGTCCATGTGTGTGTGTGTGTTTGTGTGTCCGTGTGTATCCGTGTGTGTGCGTGTGTCCATGTGTGTCCGTATGTGTGTCCATCCGTGTGTGTGTCAGTGTGTAGGGTTAAGTGCTGCTGTGTGGTTGGGATTGCATTAATGTTGCAGGTGGCCTCTCGCTGGCTTGGCCAGAATCAGCAATAAGTCCATCATAACAGGACCCTTTGAGACGGTGACAATTCCACACACACAACTGCGCTGCGCGTCTGCCTCCAGACTCAGGGAAGAGAGAAACAGGGAATAAAGGATAAAGGGAAGGAGTGAAATTCTATTCACTATTTTACATTGCAAGTGAACTCCACGGATCACTTAGCGAGATTCAAGTCTTTGTGAAAAAGAAAAGTGTGTATTTTGGGAATGACTGATCCTGTGCAGTAACCTAGACAGTTATTAGAGGAGAATTGGGTATTACCACTGGAATCAAAATTTCTCAGATCAAACGCACGTGTCCAAATTTCCTTTTAAGGCGCATTCAGGCCAACTGAGAACCATGCCGGTGCCCATTCCCGCACCCAATCGCGAACCAGCCGTCGTGTTCACGCCAAAGATCTTAGCATTCCGAACCAGAAAGTTAGTTTGAAGTGCGCACCGCAAAATACTTGGATTTTCTCCGCAAACCGTGACGACAACATGGCCGTCAGCAGGTTCATCCGGGTAACGCAGTCACGTGCGGGTAAAGGTTCAGAGCTTTGTATGAACACGAGTGGTTCGCAGATAAGCACTTTAGTGCCGAACGCAACTGGTGGGGGCACCGGCACCGTCTCCGTTCTGGTCGGCCTGAAACCCACATCTAATTGTGTATGGCCTTTAGGATCTGGGCTATGGGTTTTACATGCACTCTCTTATCATCCACTATAGCCAAACATTACTGCAGAAGCATATTGGCCCTCTTCCAATACCAAACACTAAATTCATACTATTGGCCCTGTTCCAAATACAAAACGCTTTTAAATAGCTTTGACTTGAGGGGTCAGATTTCCACATGAAGTAGTCCAAGATCAGCGTAGCAAAGCTGTCATACAGGAGGCTCCAGGACCTTTGATGTCCACAAGCAGCTCAGCATGGTGTAGGTAACCAGAAAGACCTGTGTGTGTGTGTGTGTGTGTGTGTGTGTGTGTGTGTGTGTGTGTGTGTGTGTGTGTGTGTGTGTGTGTGTGTGTAAGTAATTTAAGTGAAATTATTTGCCTACGTACAGGTGTGTACTCATTCGTGCGCGCGCATACACACACGCAAAACGCACACACACTTTAGCATCCCTCTCTGCCCTGAGCAGTGCTGCTGACCTTCCTGAGTAGCCAGTGCCTGAAGCTATTTCACCCCAACTTTCCCTTCCATCATTCATCAGGAGCAGACTGACAGGCAGCAGCAGACCCCCGAGAACTGTGTGTGTGTGTGTGTGTGTGTGTGTGTGTGTGTGTGTGTGTGTGTGTGTGTGTGTGTGTGTGTGTGTGTGTGTGTGTGTGTGTGTGTGTGTGTGTGTGTGTCTATAGTCCTCCAGCAGCAAGCAGATGACCAGGGCCCTGCTCTGCCCTTGACCGGCTGCACAGGAGACACCCAGGGGAACAAAGGCAGACGCACTGGCCTGGCTCTGTTATGCTCTACTCGGCTTGGCTTGGCTGTGCGTGGGAAGGGAGGGAACTACAGGATGGGCCTGGTGCCCTGGCAAGCTGACACACGCATATTTATTAGTGTTGCACCGATACCCTTTTTTGGCTTTTGGTGTGGCAGTTTACAAACATATGCCTACTGTTACGATGTAAAGGGTCAGTAGGTGCACAGAATAGTACAGCCCACTATCATATCCACATCACACGGGGGAGACGCAACTGGTTACCTATAAAGGGTAGGGGTTCAGAGGTCACAGGAGACTTCCGGAGCGAGACCTCAGGAGAGGTGGCTCTCGCGTGCTAGCCGGGCCAACTAGGCCGTGAGCAGGCAATTGGAGAAAACACCTGCCGAGAGGTTTGTTGAGGAATGATGGGATATTTAGAGACTGTCTCATACAGCTTTTGGAAGACATGAAGACTTGTGGATTTTAAGAACTATACGTGGGGTTTCCCTCCCCACGAACCCTGAACACTGAAGAAGAGCGCATGAGAAGAAGCGTTGGGCTTGCATTGGTCGCCTACCGAGGGCCTGGAAATTGTGGTGGCCCAGCTGTCGCGTGAACACTTGGACCAGAGGTAAACGCTGTGTTCTCTCCCTACAGACATGCATATATTTAGGTCATACACTCATTCTGCCACGTTAATGCACACATAAAAGTGAGGAGTTAGATAGGGGCATCTACTCATAATTAATTGTGTTAATTTGCGTTCAAGTGTCAAGTTCAAGGCTGTGTTCAAGTGTCATACAAGCATCGGTGGTGCCCTATTTGTTGGTACTCGCCGATACTGATACCACCATTTTAGTGATGATCTGGGCCCCACCCGATACTGGTATCGGTGCAACACTAATATATATACACGCACGCACTCGCACGCATACATACACACGCCCTTTCCAGCCCTGGCTGGGTGGACAACCCAACCCCACTTCACCTGATCCTGCCCCCTATCTCCCGGCCTTCCGTCCCTGTGCCTTTCATCAAGGGCCCTCCTTCAAAGCTCTGCTAGGTAGTCCACCATGCCTCCCACACATCACGGCTGATCAGCACACACCTCCGAGTGTTTAGACGTACGCCTCTCCCCCGGCCGAGACAGCTCGCACTCCCACACGACGGCAAGACAGGAAAGCGCGGCAAACTGGAGCCAGTGGGGCTGTGCGAAATGGCCATTCTTCAGCAGCACGTAAACACGGCCGTCAGAGTTAGACAGCGGCTATCGCCCGCTGCCAACGTTGATGGGCAGTAGGAGCGGTTTCTTTTTCTTTCTTTTTTTGGGTGTTGGGCATGATGCCTGGACACAAGACGATGCCTGAGAAAAAGCTTTGAAGACCAGGCGGACCTAGCAGGCTAACTGCCCCACGGCACACTAGCTGACCTCTAACGCGGTGACCATGGCAACTGTTCTGGCTCTGTTTATCTGGACCCAGCAGCGAACCATCAGCCAGTCAGCCAGCCTGCACATCAACCAGTCAGCCAGCCTCTCTGTTGCACACCACAGCGAGGGGGTCTGGTTGAGTTCCAGTGCGTGGGCAAACGCTGAAACTGAATTTAGCGACCGTGGGGAAATGGTCGACATTAGGGCATGGGCATGCAGCCGAAAGGAAGGCTTTACGATCCAGATGTGCTCCCTTGCTCCCTCTCTCGCTCTCCTCGATGCTGATAATCACATTAGCTGTGGGGGTGGAGGGAGGGGCCGGGGGTGAGTTCATGGCTGGACAGTCTTTGGGAGATGATGTGTACCTTGTTTTTTTGGATGTCAATAGCAAAGAGAAATCTGAGCTGCGTGTTGTAATCATGGGGTGGGCTCTCCCACGGCAAGTTCATTTTGCCAATGATACGGCATGCATAGACTAGGCTAGACTAGATGAATGCTTTGTCATCTCTTCAGGAAAGGTAATGTGGTCAAAACCAAGGCAGAACAAGTGCCCGCTATAGCATCTTAATGGTGTGATGAGCAACCAGAAATCAGCTATTGAATTCTTAACTTCACCTGTACACACACTGCTCGACCTGGCTAAACAGATCATTTAAGCTTTGGAAATTTGACCAAATATGTGATGGTTGATGTAAACTTCAGTCTGAAACCAGTGCATCACACATTTAAATGTATGGAAATTATAAAGCCAACAGTGTTGAAGCCTTGGGCCACCACCATACAGCCATGATGTGGGCTGAAATAATTAGACACCGGTTTCTATCCCATATAGTATATAGCCCTTTGAGCTCTGATCTCCTGTGCACCAGCCTCTTTGAGCTTGGCATATAATTACTCGCCCTTTGACACACAGGTGTTCACCTCCAGTACACGAGGTCACCAAAAGACCAAAGACATGTCACCAGGGTCCCGGCGGGAAAAGACTGCAAATTATGCCGATAAAAACGGCTATTAAATAGCATGTCTCAGTTTACTGCCATCCAGAATAATGGCCAGGGCTTTAGGGTATTCAGGGACAAAGGGCTCCGTCAAAATGTATAATTAACGAATGACATGACAGTCAGTGTTATGGACGTTTCAAATGGTAATGACCAAGAATGAGTAGATTTAGTCTTCCACCTGAATTATTTATATTGGCATCACCATGCCAAACAAGAAGAAAATTGGCCTACAAAGTTATACATTTACATTATGTCATGACATTCTGCCCCTGATTGAAATAATAAGCACATTAAATTCAAATTACATACGCACATTAAATTCACATAACATTCTAATAAATAGTACAATGTCCATAAACACTTGAATTGTATAGTGTTTTTGTGACATATTCTATGTTTTTGTGATGTGCAGTCATTACAGCAGCAAGTGGTTAGGGCGTCAGACTTTACCGGTTCGACTCTCGACCCACCAGGTTGGTGGGGGGAGTAATTAACCAGAGCATGGTACCGTCCCGCCACAATGCTCCCTTTCGGGCGCCACTGGGGCCTGCCCCTTTGCACGGGTGAGGCATGAATGTAATTTCGTTCTGTGCAGTATGCAGTGTTCACTTGTGTGCTGTGGAGTGCCGTCACAATGACAATGGGAGTTGGAGCTTCCCAGTTGGGCTTCCACTTTCATATGCTTGCCCTCGATTGCAGTGATAGTTACCTTGATTATGCCGGACGGACACACTACCGAGGTGTACCAAAAGGGTGTAAATAATTTGGTAAGTCGTCCAGAAGCCTTCTCTGCTCTCTATTTATTTGGAGGTTAATATGTCTTTTGTGCATTTCAAGGCTATTTAAGTTTGCAATATATTTTGTTGTTCTAGGTCTCCTCCACATACTGTTGCAAGATTGACAGTTGAATTAGGTTTTTGTTATTATTATGTTACAATTTCAAAATATTTTGCACAAGTAAGTAAATGAGGTTAAGGAGCATTGAGACGTGCTTGCTTGATAAGCCTAGAGCATTGGCCAGCACTTTGAGCTAGGTTCTCCAGCAGCTATATGTTTGTAATGGGCAGTTCAGGTGAATGAGACACATCGATATGAATACTCAATGTCGTGTTGACCACTCCTTTATATCAGAACGAAGGACATATGTCAGATTGCCACCATGCTTATTCAGCATACAGTTACCATCAATTGGCGACAAGACGGTACATATTATCCTGCAGCAGGTGGCAATATCTATGTAAATTATCTCAATAACGGCCCAAGATGACAGTGTACAGCATTGGGCCATTCCAAAAACAGTACACGGCATCTATGAATGAGAGAGACTGGTTACTTACGGGCTTGAAGGGCTGGTAGTGGCATGCCTGGGGCATGCTGCGTTCTCTAGCAGCTTAATGCATGTAATGCTGTTGTGTTGGAGTGTAGAAACTTATGGATGACCTCTTTCTCTTCTAGTGTAGATACTTACAGGTTTGAAGAGCTGGTAGAGGCAGGCCCTGGGCATAGCCAGCAATTTGAGTTGCGTTCTCTAGCAGCTAAATGTCTAATGCGCCGTTATGGTGATATGGAGTCAAGTATACACTTACAGTTTTGAAAGGCTGGTAGTGGCAGGCCTCAGGCATAGTTAGCACTTGGGTTGAGATGGTTTCCCTAGCAGCTAAATGTTTGTAATGGTAGTGTAGTGTTGTAGTGTAAGAAAATGGAATAGATATTTACCGGCTTGAAGGGTCTCGGGCATGGCCAGCACTTTGAGCTGAGTTTCCTAGCAGCTAAGTGTATAGTGTAGTGTAGACACTTAAAGGTTTGAAGGGCTGGTAACGACAGGTCTCGGGCATGGCCTGCACTTTGAGCCGAGTTTCCTAGCAGCTAAGTGTATGCAAAGGTGTAGTGTAGTGTTGAGGAGTAGGTACTTACGGGCTTGAAGGGCTGGTAACGACAGGTCTCGGGCATGGCCAGCACTTTGAGCTGGGCGGGCAAGACACGCGCCGGGTTCTCCAGCAGCTGGAAGTTAGGCTCCGCCTCCTTCTTCTTCTCCTTCTCTTTCTCCTCGTCCTTCTTTTCTTTGTCTCCGTCCGTCTCCTGCAAGAGAGACCACATGCGCAAAAGAAATGTAAACACACGCAGAGGCAGAGAACCATCGCTCTTCCTCAGTGCCGAAGTAGTGAAATGTCTGAATTCCTCTGTGAAGGCTGCTATCGACCTCATCCACAGAGTTCACTGAATATGGATAGACATCGACATACAATGATACAAACATTTGTCTCCCATGTGTGTGTGTGTGTGTAGCAAAAGGTTGAGTAAATATCCATTTGTCCAGTGGATTAGGGGTACTAGTCTTTCTGAACAGGTACATGTGGGGCCCCAATAGCCTGGCACTAAACCCCTCACTGGGGAGACACCCAGTGGGGATCTGGGGGTGCTGGGGGTTGATGGTGTGTGTGTGCGTGTGTGTGTGTGTGTGTGTGTGTGTGTGTGTATGTGTATGTGTATGTGTATGTGGTGTGTGTGTGTGTGTGTGTGTGTGTGTGTGTGTGTGTGTGTGTGTGTGTGTGTGTGTGTGTGTGTGTGTGTGTGTGTGTCTGTGTGTGTGTGTGTGTGCATTGCTGGGATCAGTTTCAACCCCTGACATCACCCCTTGCCTCAACCCTTCAGCTCTCGCAAGCACACACACGCACAGTTCCGATTGCAGGGAGGATTGTGGGAGCAGAGTGCTGATGGCAATGAAGGTTCTAAGTGAGAGTAAAGCTGAATAGAGTTGACAGTGCTGGGGAGCAGGGTGACAGGGCTCTGCTGAGTAATACCCCCACCAGGCCCTGCACTCTTCATTACTGTACTGCTGCTACAGTGGGGCACACATGCAGACACTGAGACAGAGAAGGAAGCATGAGAGAGGCAGACAGACGAAAACAGAGCGAGTGACCAAACAGATTGTTATGGATGGTGGAGGAAGGGATAGAGAGAGAGAGATGGAGTGACACGGAGAGAGAGAGAGAGAGAGAGAGAAAGAGAGACAGGCAGACAAAGGGAAAGGGAGGGTGGGAAGTTAGACTCTAGAAGAGCCAGGAAGGGGAGAGAGGGAAGGAAAGCGAGAGAGAGAACATGTAGAAGAGATAAGGGCAGAAACAAAGAGAGAGCAAGAGAAAGACAGACAGAATGACAGAGAACAAAAAGAGAAGAAAAGAAATACTCAAAGGAGGTGAGAGAGCGAGAGAGAACACAAGAGAGAGAGCCTTTACGGTACTATTCCCAGGTGTCTCATAACAGAGGCTGCTGTGGAGAGAACAGGAACCTGTAAAGTATTACCACATTACACCCCTCCTCTCCTCAAAACACACACACACACCCCTCCTCTCCTCAAAACACACACACACACCCCTCCTCTCCTCAAAACACACACACACACACACACACACACACACACACACACACACACACACACACACACACACACACACACACACACACACACACACACACACACACACACACACACACACACACACACACACACACACACACACACACCTCTACCAGTGACCCAACCTCAGCACGCAGGAGAGGGGGAGAGGGGCTGCCACACACACAGATCTGGGCACACAAATATAGGCACACGAGAGCGTGCGCACATACACTAGGTTGGCCTGTCCACTTAAGTATGGGTTCATTAGTGCAGTGTGTATGTCAAACAGCAGGAGTACTGCTGTAGTCAGTTATGAGCAGAGCATGGGCACGCACACACACAAACGCCTCATACACTCTCTTGCACTCTCTCTTTCTCACGTACCACTTCCATCTTCTCCTCCTCCTTCTCCTTCTTTTCCTTCTCCTTCTCCTTCTTCTTGGCCTTGGCCGTGATGGACAGCACAGCGGTGGACACCTGTAGCATACACACACACAAACGGCATGGAGGAGAATTAAGAGGGGCTTTAGGAGACCACTGCACACATAAATCCTCACAGGAGAAAAAAAATCCCCCACCTCACAATGCACACACGTACACAGACACAGACACAGAGACAGACACACACACCCACACAGACAGAGACAGACAGACACACTTGACCGTGAGGGGAGTTTAAGGAAGAGTGTGCTGCCATGTGCTTCCCAAGGCCACAGAGTGTGCAGGAGAGCCAGGAAAACAGCTTCCCTGGGCAGAGCAGAGCAGGGCTAGGCTAAGCGAGGCTGGCATGTTACCATACCACCACACCACACCGCACCGCAGTGCTAGGAGCTGGCCCTGCAAGGTGGACCGCCAGAGGAGCTAAGGGGCTCTACAGTATGTGCCAAACACCTGCGGCAGATAACAGCTGTGATATTATTCTCCCAGCACGGCGAGAGGGGGAGGCCATTTTGGAAATGGAATCATGGGAACGAGG
This sequence comes from Engraulis encrasicolus, assembly GCF_034702125.1. NCBI lineage: Eukaryota > Metazoa > Chordata > Actinopteri > Clupeiformes > Engraulidae > Engraulis > Engraulis encrasicolus. Next base: position 50,137,812 of record NC_085862.1, on the reverse strand, counting down.
GAGGGGGGAGGCGGTTTGTTGGTGTATAAATAGAACCGAATCCCAAAGTTTTCCTAAATGGTCTTGTCCGTAAATGTGATGTCTTTTGTCGCTGGTTTAATAACTCATCATACAGTGTTTAGGATTGGGTAAGAGGGGAGTTTTGACTGTATTTTTAAATCTAAAACTCGATTGATCTCTTGCTGAGTCAGATCGCTTTTGTTTACAAGTGCGCTAAAGAGTTGTGGACAGCGCAGCTCTTAGAGAAAGAAAAAAAAGCCCGTCAGCAGGTGTAGACCGATGGTAAACAGGTGAGTCACCCTCATCAACCAGTTCCAACAATAAAATCTGTTTATTTGAAGAAGATGGGTTTTTTTGGGAAACGTTCAGTGGGTGCATTTAGTCAGGAAAACAACACTCTTGGTGAGGGAGGAGGACATTTTTCCAGGATCAGTGCATGTTCTAACTGGAAGACAGATGAGTTTAAAACAAGTCCGACAGGCGGACAACAGATGCGTCCGTCTATGCCCGTTCTGAACCTTTTTTGCCCAAACGCCCCCTTGGCCTCCTCATAACCTGTCAAGGCAATTTATCAATAAGCCTACCATGTACTGTATAAGCCTGGATTTGAAAAAGTACCATAGGATTTCAACAGTGTTGGGCAATTTACTGAAAAACTGTAATGCATTGCTGATTACATGTTACTGTCTTTTCAAAATAATCCCTTACACTACATTTAGCAATGTGGGGACCTAAGGCGAATTTAGCTTAGGGGGGCCATCGGTCCATCCCATATCACATTTTTTTTTTAACATAAAATCTCTATTTTTGTTAGGCTATTTTTTTTTTTAATCACGATTTTTTATTTTAAAAAAATAAATAATTACAAACATAAAAAACAGGCAAACATTACAATGAATTACAATGAAACATTTCAATGAATAGGCTATTTGCAATTTTGCATAGGCCTACATTAAATAAACTAAAATGTGAAATTCTCTTTTCACTTTAATATGAGAGCAGTGATGTCCCCCCCTCACTGAAGTGTTATTTCATGTGTGTGCATGATGCTGTCACCTATTTGAAGTGACGTTGATGTTGGATTTCATGGAATACTTTTAAATGCCGCTTTGGGAAGAAAACAGAGTAGGCGACAGGTGAACTGTATTTCTGTCAAAACAGTGGTTTGCAGGCGTTTGCGTTTTCACGTGGATATTGTCTTCGTGGACCGTAACAGACAAACCGTAAGTTCCATAAACTAATCAATGAGACATTGGCTACGTGTACATGATGTTTTTAAGTCCGATTTAATAAATGCTATTTAAATAGATCGGATTAAGAGTTATTTTGCGATGTGTATATACATGGAACTTTCACTTAAATGCGATTAAACGTCTGGGGAAAATAAAGCATTGCGATTGGACTGAGGACGCACGTGCTGAGCGAGCCAAATAAGGCACGGGGGCGTGGTTCAATGCCACCGAGATGCAGGTCATCTTCCCCACGAAAATCGTTGCCTCAGGCGGACTGAAATCACAACATTTCCCCCTTTCTCCCTGGATCATTTACAATGCTACATTAGCTACCCTGTTAGCATAAAAAACGAGTGGTCAAATGGTAATGTGGAGTAACTTTGTTGTGCTTCATTACTTTGTGGGGCACTTTTACATCAATATATGGAAGCCACAACATGTATAGTCGCTTAGGGACTTTAAATTAAGCAAAACTTTCATGTGAAAATCAACAGGAAGTGCCGCCATGTTTTTCTCACTGGCAAAGAGCTTTTGCTTTGCACGCATGAGCTCCAGGCCAAAACTGAGCGACTGCCACCTTGTGGACACAAGAGGGAATCACAAGAGGGAATCACAATTCAGAAACCCATCACGGGAGGGCGGACGGGCGGACGGACGGACGGACGGACACCAAAGCCTCTTATAGAGATGCGTGGGACGCATCTAAAAACACACATCTCACCTTCTCCTTCTCTTTCTCCTTGGGCACCTCCAGGGCGGGTGGGTAGGCGAAGGTGGACGGCTTGCAGTTGGATCTGTACTGCACTTTGGGCATCTGGAGGAGAGAGGGGGGGCGGGGGCGGGGATTTAGGGGGAGACAAAATAGGATACAAGACTCAAAAATGGAGCATATAAAATCTGTGATCGACTCTTAAAGCCTACAGTTAAATTCTCTTCATGTTCAACGAGGGGTATTGATTTACAGTACGTAGCCTCACCCAAGGTTCTATTAATGAAATGAATACATTTCCCCCCCTCCCAATAGTAGCCTTACTTTTATTATGACGACCAGCTCAACCTGTGAAAACAAATCATAAGGCTATCCCTTTTCAGGGAAAAGATGAGGTCCTTGGATGAGGCGGTACTGTAGGAAGCTAAGGGTAAGGATTCTCCTGCAAACATCTGGACAAAGCGGACAACTGAGCCCATGCCATGACTGATATCTCCGGCCCAGTTAGGGGCAGTGGTAAAGGTGCACTGTGTAATATTTTTAGCATTTTCTCTCCAGAATTCATGCTGCCAATTCACACATGCTACCCTTTACAAAAACTGACTTACCACCACAAATTCTAAGTATTCTTTTATGACTATGAAATGATTATGATTATGAAAAATCTTCATACATGAAAAGGTGACTCTTCTCCATGTCCGCAATTATGAATGACCAGAAATAGACATATGTAACTACTACAACTTACTGTACTTGGGTCATAGTAGTACATATTAGTTTATTAGTTTGTAAAGATTCATGAAAAGATGAGCAGCATAGTTGCAATACCTGTCCACCATCCTACACAGTGGGGGACAGAAGAGAGACAGGACCAGGTGAGACAGGATAGTATAATGCTATACAGTGCTGAGCTCTTCTGCTTTAGCCAGCACAGAAAAAACAAGAGCCTTTAGTGTGTAAGATGAAGTCAGCGCTTCAAACTGCCTCAGTAATGCAAAGGCTGGTAGAAGGCAAACACACCGACACTTCTTATAGCTGGCACTGAGTGTAGCAGGTGGTCAGTCGTGTGTGTGTGTGTGTGTGTGTGTGTGTGTGTGTGTGTGTGTGTGTGTGTGTGTGTGTGTGTGTGTGTGTGTGTGTGTGTGTGTGTGTGTGTGTGTGTGTGTGTGTGTGTGTATTAGAGATCATGGCTTTAGCTTATTGTGCACACACATTGTTTCAGGGATGGCGAGAAGAGCCCATTCCATTAAGGGCTGGGAGTGTGACGCATTGATCTCCACCACTTGTGGCCACTGTGATTGAAGCTTTGGCAAAATGCCCTGGCTGTGTGCGTGCGTGCGTGCGTGCGTGCGTGCGTGCGTGCGTGCGTGCGAGAGAGAGAGAGAGAGAGAGAGAGAGAGAGAGAGAGAGAGAGAGGGAGGGAGAGAGAGAGAGAGAGAGAGAGAGAGAGAGAGAGAGAGAGAGAGAGAGAGAGAGAGAGAGAGAGAGAGAGAGAGAGAGAATGTGAGGGTCTGCACTTGTGTGCATGAAGGGGGTGTGGAAGAATTGGGTTGGAGGATTAAGTGTAGAGATGCACGTGTGTCCATGTGTCTCTGTGTGTGTGTGTGTGTCCGTGTGCATGTGTGTGTGTGTGTGTGTGTGTATGTATGTATGTGTGTCCATCCGTGTGTGTGTGTGTGTGTGTGTCAGTGTGTAGGGTTAAGTGCTGCTGTGTGGTTGGGATTGCATTAATGTTGCAGGTGGCCTCTCGCTGTCTTGGCCAGAATCAGCAATAAGTCCATCATAACAGGACCCTTTGAGACCGTGACAATTCCACATACACAACTGTGCTGTGCTGCGCTGCGCGTCTGCCTCCAGACTCAGAGCCGCTTGATACGGCGTCTCGACCTGCATGGCTGATTTCCAATGTCACCGCTCCAGTCCACACACCACACACCACACAAGCAGACAGCCGAGAGGATTACCAGACCAGAAGGGTCACTCGAAGATTGCAGGCAGCACACTAAGCTATGAAGAAACTCAATTTTTGGAACAACATTTACATTAAATTGCAATTATTTGGCGTTAATACTCTGGGCATTTTTCGTTAATGAAATGTCCCCTTTTCCTCACTAACTCAACCACAATAATGTACAGTAGTGAGAAAATTGGCATTGGTTGTTGCCCATGGTGTCCATCATACTTGAGGATTAGAAATAGTTGCTGCACCTGGATTGCAGATCAAATGTTGTTGAGTTAAAGTGACAACAAATCCAAGTTGCCGGTATCTTACAATCCAGATCAGGCTGGCAGCAATTCTTCATTTGGTGTGCATATGTATTTCTTGTTTTGTGCAGGCTGTTAGTGTTATGGTATGGCCACTAAAGCTGGTGTGCTTGTGTTAATGTTGATGTCCTGGTTGAGGTCAATGATGGTGCTGTGTTGTGCTGTGCTCCCATGTGTTGTGCTGGTAATGCTGTGCCATTACTGCTGCAGCTATGCTATGCTGATGTTGTGCTGCTAGTGCTCCAGTGTGTTAATGTGTACCTTGAGGTCCTTGTTGAGGCCAATGATTGATGATGTATTGTGCTAGGCTGTGCTAATGCTGATGTGCTGTGCTGGCAGTACCTTGAGACCCTTACTGAGGCCAGGGATAGTATTGGTAATGCTGGTGTGCTGTGCTGCTAGTGCTGGACTGTGCTAGCGTGTTATGTACCTTGAGGCCAATGGCAGTACTGCGCTAATGTGTGCTATTGCTGATAGTGCTTGACCGTGTTAGCATGTTTTGTACCTTGAGGTCCTTGTTGAGGCCGATGATGGCGGTGGGGGTGAAGGCCAGGGACAGGAAGTGGGAGAGCGGGAACCAGAACCAGAACTGGGTGAAGACCAGCAGGCCCACCACAGACGGCATGTGCGTGTGACCCGTACGAGACTGCAGCGAGATGGATACGTTACGGCCACCTACAGAAGGAAGGGGAGAGAGAGAGAGAGAGAGAGAGAGAGAGAGAGAGAGAGAGAGAGAGAGAGAGAGAGAGAGAGAGAGAGAGAGAGGAGAAAAGACAACCAGAGAACAATGTCTGTCAGATTCAGGAAAAAGAGGTACACCACCTTCACTTGTTTTTGTGTGTATTTTTTTCGTTTTATATCAGGGGCCAGTTAATCATCTTAGCCATCCTTCCTGGAGCCAAGTAATTGCATATCGCACACAAAGGC